>NC_142340.1:25165833-25334166 GCF_054954075.1 Amborella trichopoda
TACTAGTAGTACTTACTAGTACGTACTAGTAGTACTACTAGTATGTACTAATAGTAATAATAGTAGTACTACTAGTAAAAACTAGTACAAAGACTAGTACTTGTTCGTACTATTAGCACAAACTAGTAGTATATACTAGTAATATTAGTAGTACATACTAGTAGTATGTACTACTAGTACTACTAGTATGTACTTCTAGTAGTACTCGTACTACTAGTACATACTAGTATAAGTAGTACGTACTACTACTAGTACCAGTGCTTGTAGTACGTACTACTAGTGGTATTAGTAGTACATTACTAGTACTATTAGTATGTACTACTAGTAGAAATAGTATTAGTACTAGTGCATAATACTACTAGTAATAATAGTACTAGCACTACTACAACTAGTATCTACTACTACTAGCACATATTACTTCTTATTACTACTAGCACATATTACTTCTACTACTACTAGTAAATACTAGTATGTCCTAATAGTACTAGTATTAGTACTACTAGTACATACTAGTATGTACTAATAGTACTAGTATTAGTACGACTAGTACATACTAGTATGTACTAATAGTACTAGTATTAGTACTACTAGTACATACTAGTGCTAGAACTAGTACTAGTTTGTACACTATGACATACTTATAGTATTACTAGTAGTACATACTAGCAAAGCATACTAGTAGTATATACTAGTACAAACTAGTAGTACATACTAGTCGTATTAGTAATGTACTTCTAGTAGTATAGACTAGTAGTACTTGTACTCGTTCTACTAATACACTTAGTACGTACTAGTAGTAATAGTACTACCATATGTGTACTAGTACATGTGTATTAGTACAATTACTAGTATGTACTAATAGTACTACTGAGTACTATTACTAATAATACTAATAGTAATATTATTACTAGTAGTAGTAGTACTACCACAAAAGTATTAGTAGTACTACTAATAATAATACTAGTGTTACTAATATTATTAGAACTACTGCTATCTGTAATAGTAGTTCCATTATAGTAGTACTAATAGTGGAATTATTACTATAATAGTATTACTAGTAATGCATACAAGTACGTAGTACAAGTACAGATGCACTACTAGTAGTAGTACTAGAAATATTACATACTACTAGTACTAGTACTACATTCTAGTACAAATACTACTACATAGTTGTACTACCTAGTACTTACAAGTACTACATAATACATACTAATACTAGTACATACTAGTACAATATAATACATACTAATACCAGTACATACTAATTCTAGAGGAACTAGTACTAGTTGTACATACTAGTACTAGTAGTACATACTAGTAGTACTAGTATGTACTAGTACTAGTTGTACATACTAGTAGTACATACTAGTAGTACTAGTTGTACATACTAGTAGTACTTGTACATACTAGTTGTACTAGTACTTGTACTAGTACTAGTACGTACTAGTACTTCTGCTAATATGTAGTACTAGTACTAGTACGTACTAGTACTTGTACATACTAGTTGTACTAGTACTTGTACTAGTACTAGTACGTACTACTAGTATTAGTAGTACATACTACTAATTGTACTAATAAAACATTTCTAATACTAGTACTAGTACTACTAGTAAGTACTACTAGAACTACTAACTAGTAGTACTACTAGTATGTACTACTTGTACTAGTACGTATTAGTAGTGTAAGTACTAGTACTACTAGTCGTATATACTACTTGTACATACTAGTAGTGCATACTAGTAGTACTTACTAGTACGTA
Source organism: Amborella trichopoda (assembly GCF_054954075.1). Taxonomy (NCBI): domain Eukaryota; kingdom Viridiplantae; phylum Streptophyta; class Magnoliopsida; order Amborellales; family Amborellaceae; genus Amborella; species Amborella trichopoda. The sequence continues at coordinate 25,167,593 of NC_142340.1, forward strand.
CTAGTAGTACTACTAGTATGTACTAATAGTAATAATAGTAGTACTACTAGTAAAAACTAGTACAAAGACTAGTACTTGTTCGTACTATTAGCACAAACTAGTAGTATATACTAGTAATATTAGTAGTACATACTAGTAGTATGTACTACTAGTACTACTAGTATGTACTTCTAGTAGTACTCGTACTACTAGTACATACTAGTATAAGTAGTACGTACTACTACTAGTACCAGTGCTTGTAGTACGTACTACTAGTGGTATTAGTAGTACATTACTAGTACTATTAGTATGTACTACTAGTAGAAATAGTATTAGTACTAGTGCATAATACTACTAGTAATAATAGTACTAGCACTACTACAACTAGTATCTACTACTACTAGCACATATTACTTCTTATTACTACTAGCACATATTACTTCTACTACTACTAGTAAATACTAGTATGTCCTAATAGTACTAGTATTAGTACTACTAGTACATACTAGTATGTACTAATAGTACTAGTATTAGTACGACTAGTACATACTAGTATGTACTAATAGTACTAGTATTAGTACTACTAGTACATACTAGTGCTAGAACTAGTACTAGTTTGTACACTATGACATACTTATAGTATTACTAGTAGTACATACTAGCAAAGCATACTAGTAGTATATACTAGTACAAACTAGTAGTACATACTAGTCGTATTAGTAATGTACTTCTAGTAGTATAGACTAGTAGTACTTGTACTCGTTCTACTAATACACTTAGTACGTACTAGTAGTAATAGTACTACCATATGTGTACTAGTACATGTGTATTAGTACAATTACTAGTATGTACTAATAGTACTACTGAGTACTATTACTAATAATACTAATAGTAATATTATTACTAGTAGTAGTAGTACTACCACAAAAGTATTAGTAGTACTACTAATAATAATACTAGTGTTACTAATATTATTAGAACTACTGCTATCTGTAATAGTAGTTCCATTATAGTAGTACTAATAGTGGAATTATTACTATAATAGTATTACTAGTAATGCATACAAGTACGTAGTACAAGTACAGATGCACTACTAGTAGTAGTACTAGAAATATTACATACTACTAGTACTAGTACTACATTCTAGTACAAATACTACTACATAGTTGTACTACCTAGTACTTACAAGTACTACATAATACATACTAATACTAGTACATACTAGTACAATATAATACATACTAATACCAGTACATACTAATTCTAGAGGAACTAGTACTAGTTGTACATACTAGTACTAGTAGTACATACTAGTAGTACTAGTATGTACTAGTACTAGTTGTACATACTAGTAGTACATACTAGTAGTACTAGTTGTACATACTAGTAGTACTTGTACATACTAGTTGTACTAGTACTTGTACTAGTACTAGTACGTACTAGTACTTCTGCTAATATGTAGTACTAGTACTAGTACGTACTAGTACTTGTACATACTAGTTGTACTAGTACTTGTACTAGTACTAGTACGTACTACTAGTATTAGTAGTACATACTACTAATTGTACTAATAAAACATTTCTAATACTAGTACTAGTACTACTAGTAAGTACTACTAGAACTACTAACTAGTAGTACTACTAGTATGTACTACTTGTACTAGTACGTATTAGTAGTGTAAGTACTAGTACTACTAGTCGTATATACTACTTGTACATACTAGTAGTGCATACTAGTAGTACTTACTAGTACGTACTAGTAGTACTACTAGTATGTACTAATAGTAATAATAGTAGTACTACTAGTAAAAACTAGTACAAAGACTAGTACTTGTTCGTACTACTAGCACAAACTAGTAGTATATAGTAGTAATATTAGTAGTACATACTAGTAGTATGTACTATTAGTACTACTAGTATGTACTTCTAGTAATACTCGTACTACTAGTACATACTAGTACAAGTAGTACGTACTACTACTGGTACCAGTACTTGTAGTACGTACTACTAGTGGTACTAGTAGTACATTACTAGTACTATTAGTATGTACTACTAGTACTAGTACTACAAATATATCTTAGTACTACAACTACTGGTAGTACATGCTACTAGTAGTACAAACTACAAGTGCATAATCTACTAGTAATAATAGTACTAGTAATTCTTGTAGTACTAGCACTCTTACAACTAGTATCTACTACTACTAGCACATAATACTTCCACTACTACTAGTACATACTAATACTAGAACTAGTACTAGTTTGTAAACTAGTACATACTTATATTATTACTAGTAGTACTAGTAGTACATACTAGCAATGCATACTAGTAGTATATACTAGTACAAACTAGTCGTACATACTAGTAGTATTAGTAATGTACTTTTAGTAGTACAGACTAGTAGTACTAGTACTAGTTCTACTAGTACACTTAGTACTTACTAGTAGTAATAGTACTACCATATGTGTACTAATACATGTGTATATATGTATGAGTAGTACTACTATTAGCGTTAATATTACTATTATTACTGCTATAAGTAGTACTACTATTAGTAATACTACTTGTATTAGTACAATTACTAGTATGTACTAATAGTACTACCGTGTACTATTACTAATAATACTAATAGTAATATTACTACTAGTAGTAATAGTACTACCACAATAGTATTAGTAGTACTACTATTATTAATACTAGTGTTACTAATATTATTAGTACAACTGCTATTTGTAATAGTAGTTCCATTATAGTAGTACTAATAGTGGCATTATTACTATACTAGTATTACAAGTACTGCATACAAATATGTAGTACAAGTACATATGCACTTTTTTAGCACGAATACTATTACATACTTGTACTACATAGTACTTACTAGTACTACATAATACATACTAATACTAATACATACTAGTACTACATAATACATACTACTACTAGTACATACTTGTTCTAGAGGTACTAGTACTAGTTGTACATACTACTAGTACTAGTAGTACATACTAGTAGTACTAGTTTGTTCTATAATGATGTACTACTAGTAGTACTAATACTAGTATATACTAGTTGTATATACTAGTAGTACTAGTACTACTAGCAGTACATAATAATAGTACTAGTAGTACTAGCACAACTACTAATACCACTAGTAGTACTAGTACAATTGTACTACTAGTATGTACTAGCACTAGTACTACTAGTACTAGTACTACTAGAACTAGTACTATCACTACTATTTCTAGTACTACTACTACTAGTACATACTAGTACTACTAGTACTTGCACTACAAGTAGTAGTACATACTAGTACTATTACATACTGGAACCAGTACCAGTAATAGTAATTCTAGTAGTACTAGTTTGAGTACTATTAATAGTACATACTAGTCGTACATAATAGTATGTACAACTAGTACTAGTAGTATGTACTATTAGTATGTACTACTAGTAGTACTAGTATTAGTGTACTACTAGTATGTATTAGTACTAGTACAACTAATACTAGTACTACTAGTAGTACATACTACTAGTACATACTACTAGTACATACTACATGTATTAATAGTATATACTAGTAGTACATAATAATATGGACTAGTACTATGTACCTAGTATGTACTAGCAGTATCTACGACTAGTACTCGTAGTAGTGTGTACTAGTTGTAGTACAAACTAGTAGAATTAGAACTAGTACTACAAGTAGTACTAGCACTACTAGTACTAATAATAGTAGTACTAGAAGTATGTACTAATAGCATGTACTAGTATGTACTAACAGTAGTAGTACCAGTATGTACTAGTACTAGTAGTACTAGTATATACAATCGTACTTACGAGTAGTACATACCAGTAGTACTAGTAGTATATATTAGTATGTACTACAAGTACTATTACTACTAGTAGTAGCAGTACTAGTAATACAAGTAGTATATACTAGTATGTACTACAAGTATTATTATTAATAGTAGTACCAATATTAGTATTACTAGTATGTACTACTAGTATGGACTACTACTACTATTTGTATGTAGTACTAGTAGTATTAGTACTAGTACTACTAGTACAAACTAGTACACTACTACTAATACTAATAGTACATACTACTAGTACATACTACTAATACATACTACAACTACTACTACTAATAGTACAAACTACACGTACATACTAGTATGTACTACTAGTACTACGTACGAGTAGTACTAGTACTAATACTACTACTAGTAGTACATACTATTATTACAACTACTAGTACTAGTAGTACATACTAGTATGTACTACTAATACTATTAGTATGTAACACTAGTAATACTAGTATTACTACAACTAGTACTTCTACTACAAGTACTAGTAGTACATACTACTATTACTAATACTAGTACTTATAGTACAAACTAGCAGTACGTACTTGTATGTATAGTAGTACTAATACTACTAATAGTACGTACTAGTAGTACGCACTAGTAGTACATACTAGTATGTTCAACTAGTATGTACTGGTATTAGTAGTAGTAGTATGTACTAGTAGTATGCACAACTTGTACTAGTAGTGTTATACTAGTATGTACTAGTAGAATTAGTACTACTAATAGTACATACTAGTATGTACTATATTAGTTTGTGCAAGTAGTACATACTAGTATTAGTATTATAAGTAGAACATACTACTAGTACATACTAGTACTAGTACTACTAGAAGTACATACTAGTGCTACTACTAATAGTACATTCTGGTAGTATTAGTAGTACTACTATTTCTAATTCTAGTGGTAAGAGTAGTGCAAGTACTAGTAGCACTACTAGTACAATTAGGACTACAACTAATAATACTAAGAGTACATACTGGTAGAACATACTAGTAGTATAAGTACTAGTACTAGTACTACTAGTATTATTACTACTAGTACTAGTAGTACATACTATTAATACTACTTGTAGTACATACTAGTAGTTATACTTGTTCTAGTAGTACAAACTACTACTACTACTAGTACTAGTAGTACAAACTATAAGTACATAGTAGTATGTACTACTAGTACTACTAGTAGTACGTTAGAGTAGTACTATTAATAGTACTACTACTAGTAGTATGTATCACTAATATGTACTATTAGGACTACAACTACTAGTACTAAGAGTACATACTTGAAGAACATACTAATAATATAAGTACGAGTACTACTACTATTAGTATTATTACTACTAGTATTGGTACTGCTATTATTATTATATTTAGTACTAGTATTAGTAGTACAAACTACTACTACTATTAATAGTACTAGTAGTACATACTAATAAGTATTACTTGTACAACTAGTACTACAAGTATGTACTATTAGTAGTTGTACTAATACTAGTAGTACATACTACTACTATTAGTACTAGTAGTACATAGTAGTATGTACTACTAGTTGTACTAATACTAATACTACTAGTACACACTCGTACAACTACTACTTGTACTAGTAGTACAGAGTAGTATGTACTACTAGTTGTACTAATTCTAGTAGTAATAGTACATATTAGTACAACTACTACTAGTACTAGGAGTACAAACTAGTATGTACTGCTAGTAGTAGTACTAATACTAGTATTAGTACTATTAATAGTACTCTTAGTCTTACTACTAATACTAGTGGTACAACTACTAGGGCCATTACTACTACTAGTAGTACATTTTAGTATTACTAGTTGTACTAGTAGTACATACTATTACTACTAGTAGAAGTACTAGTAGTACACACTTGTATGTACTACTACTATATACTATTAGTACTACTAGTATGTACTACTACGACTACTACAAGTACTAGTAGTACATACTACTACTACTACTAAGACTAATAGTAAATTGTACTACTACTACTAGTAGTACACAGTACTACTACTAGTAATACTAGTAGTACACAGTACTACTACTACTGCTAGTACTAGTAGTACACACTAGTCTGTACTACTAGTTGTACTAGTACAACTACTAGTAGTACATATTAGTGTGTACTATTAGCACTAACAGTAGTAGTAGTACATACTAGTATGTACTACTACAATGTACCAGTAGTAGTAGTAGTACCAGTACTAGTACGTACTAATAGTAGTACCAGTAATAGTACGTGCTACTAATAATACTAGTAGTACTAATAGTAGTACAAGTGATAGTACTACTAGTATTATGTACTATAAGAACTAAAAGTACATACTCTTAATAGTAAATATTAGTATTAGTACTTACTAGTAGTACGTACTAGTAGTATTAATACTAGTACTAGTACATACCACTACTACTAGTATGTACTACTAGTACTAGTACGTCCAACTACTAATAGTATGTACTACTACTACTACTACGTACTACTACTAGCATGTACTACTAGTATGTACCACTTGTACTAGTACATACTACTACTATTAGTATGTACTAGTAGTATTAGTACAAATACTACTTCCTGTACTATAAGTATGTACGACTAGTACTAGTAGTACTACTAGTATGTACTACTAGTATGAACTACTACTACAACTAGTATGTGCTACTAGTATGTACTACAAGTACGAGTACTACAAGTATGTACTGATATTACTATTATTAGTACTAATTTTTCGCACTAGTGGTATATACTACTAGTACATAGTATGTACTAGCACTTGTAGTACATGCTAGTAGTACTAGTACTACTAGTACTAATACTCGTAGTACTAGTAGTTCATAATAGTAGTACGAATAGTACTACTAGTAGAACATACTTGTAGTACTAGTAGTGCATACTACTTCTACTACTTCTAGCAATAGTAGTACATACTAGTAGTACTAGTACTAGTACTACTAGTACATACTTATAGTTAGTAGTACGTACTAGTACAAGTATACTACCAGTACAAATAAGTACTACTAGTAGTAGTACTAGTTTGCACTACTAATACTGGCAAGTACTACTAGTACTATGACTAGTATGTACTACTAGCAGATACTAGTATGTACTACTAGTAGTACATCTATGTACAACTAGAACGCGTAAATACTACTAGTAGTACATCTATGTACAACTAGAACGCCTAAATGCTACTAGTATTAGTACTAATATGTACTACTAATAGTACATACTACTAGTAGTACAAACTAATACTAGTAGTACATACTAGTACTACTCATACAAATGTGTACTACTAGTAGTACAAGTATGTATTACAAGTTGTACATACTAGTACTAATACTACATACTAGTACTACATACTAGTACTACTAGTAGTACGTACCAATACTACTAATAGTACGTACTAATACTACTATTAGTACATACTAGTAGTACTTGTGCTAGTAGATGTAATACTAGTATGTACTACTAGTACAACTCGTAATACTTGTATTAGTAGTAGTACCACAAGTACTAGTAGTAGGAGTAGTAGTATGTACTACTAGTACTAGTACTAGTTGTAATAATAACAGTAGTATTGGTACTAGTAGTACTAGTACTAGTACTTATACTAATAAAATCTACTGCTAGTATGTACTCTTAGTACTAGTACAAGCACTACTAGTACCTCTATAATTAGTACTAGTAGTACATACTAGTATGTACAATTAGTACTACCAGTATGTACTACGAAAAGTAGTACTAGTATGTACTACTAATACTACAAGAACTAGTACTAGTAATGTACTACTAAGACAACTAGTAGTGTGTACTACTAATACTACTAGTAGTGTGTTCATTTAATACAACTAGCACTACCAGTATGTACGACTAGTAGTAACACTAATACTAACAGTAATAATGTATTACTAGTACTAGTACTAGTATTGCTACTGGTACAAGTACTACTTGTAGTACATCCTAGTACTAGTACTTTATGTTCTACTAGTGTACTAGTTTATATATACTAGTATATATATACTAGTATATACTAGTATATATATACTAGTATATGTATACTACTATATATATACTAGTATATACTAGTATATATATACTAGTATATAGTATATAGTATATACTAGTATATACTATAACTAGTGCTAGTATACTAGTACATACTAGTACTAGTACTAGTATATATACTTGCATATATACTAGTATACTAGTATATACTAGTACTAGTATATATACTAGTATATACTAGTATATTAGTATAGTATATATATACACTATACCAGTATATACTAGTATACTAGCATATATATACTAGAATATATTAGTATATATATTAGTATGTATTCTAATATATACACTAGTATAAACTAGTATATATACCAGTATATATACTAGTATATATACCAGTATAATTGTATCTATACTAGTACTAGTATATATACTAGTATAATAGTACATACTAGTACTAGTATATACTAGTACTACTATATACTAGTATATACTAGTACTTGTATATACTAGTATGTACTAGTACTAGTATACAAGTATATACTAGTACTAGTATATACTAGTACTAGTATATACTAGTACTAGTATATACTAGTATTAGTTTATATACTAGTACACTAGTACATATACTAGTATATATACTAATATATACACTAGTATACTAGTATAGATACTAATACTAGTACTAGTACTAGTATATACTAGTATACTAGTATATATACTAGTATATATACTAGTATACTAGTATATATACTAGTACTAGTATGTACTAGTACTAGTATATATTAGTACATACTAGTACTAGTACATACTACTATACTAGTACATACTACTATACTAGTACATACATACTATACTAGTACATACTAGTACATACTAGTATGTACTAGTACTAGTATATACTAGTACTAGTATGTACTAGTACTAGTATATACTAGTATACTACTATATACTAGTGTATATACTAGTATATATACTCGTATATATATACTAATATATATACTTGTATATATACTAGTATATATACTTGTATATATACTAGTATATATACTAGTACTAGTACTAGTATATACTAGTATACTAGTATATACTAGTATATACTAATATATACTAGTATATACTAGTACTAGTATATACTAGTACTAGTATATACTAGTACAAGTATAAACTAGTACTAGTATATATACTAGTTACATACTAGTTTACTAGTATATGAATTAGTATATATACTAGTACTAGCACTAGTATATACTAGTATACTAGTATATACTAGTATTTACTACTATATACTAGTACTAGTATATACTAGTATATACTAGTATTAGTATATATACTAGTATACTAGTATATATACTAGTATATATACGAGTATAAACTAGTATATAAACTAGTATATATATACTAGTATATATACTTGTATATATACTAATATATATACTTTTATACATACTAGTATCAGTACTAGTATATACTAATATATACTTGTAGTATATATACTAGTATATATACTCGTATATATATAAGTATATATACTAGTATATAGACTTGTATAAATACTAGTATATTAGTATAGATACTAATACTAGCACTAGTACTAGTATATACTAGTATACTAGTATATATACTAGTATACTAGTATATATACTAGTACTAGTATGTACTAGTACTAGTATATACTAGTTTATACTAGTATATACTAGTTTATACTAGTATATACTCGTATACTAGTATATACTAGTATAAGTACTAGCATATATACTAGTATATATACTAGTATACTACTATATACTAGTATATATTCTAGTATATACACTAGTATATATATACTAATATATATACTTGTATATATACTAGTATATATACTTGTATATGTACTAGTAAATATACTAGAACTAGTACTAGTACATACTAGTATACTCGTATATACTAGTATATACTAATATATACTAGTATATACTAGTACTAGTATATATTAGTATATACTAGTACAAGTATAAACTAGTACTAGTATATATACTAGTATATATACTAGTTTACTAGTATATGAATTAGTATATATACTAGTACTAGTAGTAGTATATACTAGTATACTAGTATATACTAGTATTTACTACTATATACTAGTACTAGTATATACTAGTATATACTAGTACTAGTATATATACTAGTATACTAGTATATATACTAGTATATATATGAGTATATACTAGTATATATACTAGTATATACATACTAGTTTATATACTTGTATATATACTAATATATATACTTTTATATATACAAGTATCAGTACTAGTATATACTAGTATATACTAATATATACTTGTAGTATATATACTAGTATATATACTCGTATATATACAAATATATATACTAGTATATATACTTGTATATATACTAGTATATGTACCTGTATATATACTAGTATATATACTTTTATACATACTAGTATCAGTACTAGTATATACTAATATATACTTGTAGTATATATACTAGTATATATACTCGTATATATATAAGTATATATACTAGTATATATACTTGTATAAATACTAGTATATTAGTATAGACACTAATACTAGCACTAGTACTAGTATATACTAGTATACTAGTATATATACTAGTATACTAGTATATATACTAGTACTAGTATGTACTAGTACTAGTATATACTAGTTTATACTAGTTTATACTAGTATATACTCGTATACTAGTATATACTAGTACAAGTACTAGCATATATACTAGTATATATACTAGTATACTACTATATACTAGTATATATTCTAGTATATATACTAGTATATATATACTAATATATATACTTGTATATATACTAGTATATATACTTGTATATGTACTAGTAAATATACTAGAACTAGTACTAGTATATACTAGTATACTCGTATATACTAGTATGTACTAATATATACTAGTATATACTAGTACTAGTATATATTAGTATATACTAGTACAAGTATAAACTCGTACTAATATATATACTAGTATATATACTAGTTTACTAGTATATGAATTAGTATATATACTAGTACTAGTAGTAGTATATACTAGTATACTAGTATATACTAGTATTTACTACTATATACTAGTACTAGTATATACTAGTATATACTAGTACTAGTATATGTACTAGTATACTAGTATATATACTAGTATATATATGAGTATATACTAGTATATATACTAGTATATATATACTAGTTTATATACTTGTATATATACTAATATATATACTTTTATATATACAAGTATCAGTACTAGTATATACTAGTATATACTAATATATACTTGTAGTATATATACTAGTATATATACTCGTATATATACAAATATATATACTAGTATATATACTTGTATATATACTAGTATATGTACCTGTATATATACTAGTATATATACTTTTATACATACTAGTATCAGTACTAGTATATACTAATATATACTTGTAGTATATATACTAGTATATATACTCGTATATATATAAGTATATATACTAGTATATATACTTGTATAAATACTAGTATATTAGTATAGATACTAATACTAGCACTAGTACTAGTATATATTAGTATACTAGTATATATACTAGTATACTAGTATATATACTAGTACTAGTATGTACTAGTACTAGTATATACTAGTTTATACTAGTATATACTAGTTTATACTAGTATATACTCGTATAATAGTATATACTAGTACAAGTACTAGCATATATACTAGTATATATACTAGTATACTACTATATACTAGTATATATTCTAGTATATACACTAGTATATATATACTAATATATATACTTGTATATATACTAGTATATATACTTGTATATGTACTAGTAAATATACTAGAACTAGTACTAGTATATACTAGTATACTCGTATATACTAGTATATACTAATATATACTAGTATATACTAGTACTAGTATATATTAGTATATACTAGTACAAGTATAAACTAGTACTAGTATATATACTAGTATATATACTAGTTTACTAGTATATGAATTAGTATATATACTAGTACTAGTAGTAGTATATACTAGTATACTAGTATATACTAGTATTTACTACTATATACTAGTACTAGTATATACTAGTATATACTAGTACTAGTATATATACTAGTATACTAGTATATATACTAGTATATATATGAGTATATACTAGTATATATACTAGTATATACATACTAGTTTATATACTTGTATATATACTAATATATATACTTTTATATATACAAGTATCAGTACTAGTATATACTAGTATATACTAATATATACTTGTAGTATATATACTAGTATATATACTCGTATATATACAAATATATATACTAGTATATATACTTGTATATATACTAGTATATGTACCTGTATATATACTAGTATATATACTTTTATACATACTAGTATCAGTACTAGTATATACTAATATATACTTGTAGTATATATACTAGTATATATACTCGTATATATATAAGTATATATACTAGTATATATACTTGTATAAATACTAGTATATTAGTATAGACACTAATACTAGCACTAGTACTAGTATATACTAGTATACTAGTATATATACTAGTATACTAGTATATATACTAGTACTAGTATGTACTAGTACTAGTATATACTAGTTTATACTAGTATATACTAGTTTATACTAGTATATACTCGTATACTAGTATATACTAGTACAAGTACTAGCATATATACTAGTATATATACTAGTATACTACTATATACTAGTATATATTCTAGTATATATACTAGTATATATATACTAATATATATACTTGTATATATACTAGTATATATACTTGTATATGTACTAGTAAATATACTAGAACTAGTACTAGTATATACTAGTATACTCGTATATACTAGTATGTACTAATATATACTAGTATATACTAGTACTAGTATATATTAGTATATACTAGTACAAGTATAAACTCGTACTAATATATATACTAGTATATATACTAGTTTACTAGTATATGAATTAGTATATATACTAGTACTAGTAGTAGTATATACTAGTATACTAGTATATACTAGTATTTACTACTATATACTAGTACTAGTATATACTAGTATATACTAGTACTAGTATATGTACTAGTATACTAGTATATATACTAGTATATATATGAGTATATACTAGTATATATACTAGTATATATATACTAGTTTATATACTTGTATATATACTAATATATATACTTTTATATATACAAGTATCAGTACTAGTATATACTAGTATATACTAATATATACTTGTAGTATATATACTAGTATATATACTCGTATATATACAAATATATATACTAGTATATATACTTGTATATATACTAGTATATGTACCTGTATATATACTAGTATATATACTTTTATACATACTAGTATCAGTACTAGTATATACTAATATATACTTGTAGTATATATACTAGTATATATACTCGTATATATATAAGTATATATACTAGTATATATACTTGTATAAATACTAGTATATTAGTATAGATACTAATACTAGCACTAGTACTAGTATATATTAGTATACTAGTATATATACTAGTATACTAGTATATATACTAGTACTAGTATGTACTAGTACTAGTATATACTAGTTTATACTAGTATATACTAGTTTATACTAGTATATACTCGTATAATAGTATATACTAGTACAAGTACTAGCATATATACTAGTATATATACTAGTATACTACTATATACTAGTATATATTCTAGTATATACACTAGTATATATATACTAATATATATACTTGTATATATACTAGTATATATACTTGTATATGTACTAGTAAATATACTAGAACTAGTACTAGTATATACTAGTATACTCGTATATACTAGTATATACTAATATATACTAGTATATACTAGTACTAGTATATATTAGTATATACTAGTACAAGTATAAACTAGTACTAGTATATATACTAGTATATATACTAGTTTACTAGTATATGAATTAGTATATATACTAGTACTAGTAGTAGTATATACTAGTATACTAGTATATACTAGTATTTACTACTATATACTAGTACTAGTATATACTAGTATATACTAGTACTAGTATATATACTAGTATACTAGTATATATACTAGTATATATATGAGTATATACTAGTATATATACTAGTATATATATACTAATTTATATACTTGTATATATACTAATATATATACTTTTATATATACAAGTATCAGTACTAGTATATACTAGTATATACTAATATGTACTTGTGGTATATATACTAGTATATATACTCGTATATATACAAATATATATACTAGTATATATACTTGTATATATACTAGTATATGTACCTGTATATATACTAGTATATATACTAGTATATATACTAGTACTAGTACATATACAAGTATACTAGTATATATACTAGTATACTAGTTTATATCAATATATACTAGTATTAGTATATACTAGTATATACTAGTACTAGTATATATACTATTGTACTAGTATATATACTAGTACATATACTAGTATAAACTAGTATACTAGTATTTATATACTAGTATATATATTAGTATACTAGTATATATATACTAGTATATAAACTAGTACACTTGTATATCTACTAATACATATACTGATATATATACTAGTATACTAGTATACCAGTATAAACTAGTATATACTAGTACATATACTAGTAGATATACTAGTATATATACAAGTATATATACTAGTATATATATACTAATATATACTAGTATATATAATAGTATATACAAGTATATATATACTAGTATATACTACTATATGTACTAGTATATATATACTAGTATACTATTATATATATACTAGTATACTAGTATATATACTCTAGTATATGGTATACAGTATATACTAGTATATACTAGTATATACTAATACTAGTATATTTACTAGTATACTAGTATATATACTAGTATATACTAATATGCTAGTTTATACTAATACTAGTATATACTAGTATACTAGTATATACTAGTATATCTACTAGTTTATATATACTAGTATATACTAGTATAGAATATATATATACTATACTAGTATAAACTAGTATACTAGTATACACTAGTATATATATACTAGAATATATTAAGATATGTACTAGTATGTAAACTAGTATATACACTAGTATATACTAGTATATATACCAGTATATATGCCAGTATATATGCCAGTGTATATGTCAGTATATATACCAATATACTTGTATAGATACTAGTTCTAGTATATATAGTAGTATATATACTAGTATACTAGCACATACTAGTACTGGTACATACTAGTACTAGTATATACTAGTATATACTAGTACTAGTATATACAAGTATGTATTAGTAGATACTAGTACTAGTATATACAAGTATGTACTAGTACTAGTATACTAGTATATACTAGTACTAGTACCAGTATATATACTAGTACTAGTATATACTAGAATATACTAGTTAGTATATACTAGTACTAGTTTACATACTAGTATACTAGTATAAGTATATACCAGTATATACTAGTATATATTAGTACTAATACTAGTATATATATTAGTATATATACAAGTATATATACTAGTATATACTAGTATACTAGTATATATACTAGTACTAGTACTAGTATATACTAGTATACTAATATATACAAGTACTAGTATAAACTAGTACTTTTATGTATACTAGTGTACTAGTATATATAGTAGTATATATACTGGTATACTAGTATATGAAGTAGTATATATACTAGTACAAGTATATACTAGTATATACTAGTAATAGTATATACTAGTACTAGTAGATATACTAGTATATTAGTAAATATACTAGTATATACTAGTATATATACTAGTATACTAGTATATATATACCAGTATATATACTAGTATATATACTAGTATATTAGTATATATACTAGTATATAAACTAGTATATTAGTATATATACTAGTATATAAACTAGTCTACTTGTATATCTACTAGAATATATACTAATATACATACTAGTATACTAGTATATCTACTAGTAAATATACGAATATATATACTAGTATACTAGTATACTAGTATATACTAGTATATATACTAGTATACTAGTGTACTAGTACTAGTATATACTAGTATATATAAGTATACTAGTTTACTACTAATAAACTAGTATATACTAGTATATATACTAGTATATATACTAGTACTAGTATATGCACTAGTATATATATGCTAGTGCTAGTATACTAGTATATACTAGTTTATTGACTAGTATACTGGTATATATACTAGTATACTAGTATACTAGTATATTAGTCTATACTAGTTTATATACTAGTATATATACAAGTATACTAGTATATATACTAATATATATACTAGTATATACTAATATATTTAATGGTATACTAGTATATTAGTATACTAGTATATATACTAGTATACTAGTATATATACTGGTATATATGCTAGTATACTAGTATATATACTAGTAAATACTAGTATATACTGGTATATATACTAGTATACTAGTATATATACTAGTAAATACTAGTATACTAGTATATATACTAATATAAATACTAGTACAAGTATATACAAGTACGAGTATATACTAGTAGTACTAGCACGACTAGTACAAATTAGTACTAGTAGTGTTACTAATATATACTATTATATACTTGTATATATAATATATATACTAGTATATATATACTAGTACATACTATTATATATATACTAGCATATTAATATATACTAGAATATATACTAGTGTACTAGTATATATACTAATATATATACTAGTACACTAGTATATAAACTAGTATATACTAATATACTAGTATATATAAACTAATATATACTAGTATATATACTAGTATAGATACTAGTCTATATATACCAGTATATACTAGTATATATACTAGTACACTAGTATATATACTAATATATACTAGTATATATACTAGTATATACTCGAATATATACTAGTATACTAGTATATATACTAGTACATATACTCGCATATGTACTAGTATACTAGTATATATACTAGTATACTAGTATATATTAGTATACTAGTATATATACTTGTATATACTAATATATATGATACTATATAGACTAGTATAGTAGTATATAGACTAGTATATATACTAGTATATACTAGTATACTGGTATATACTAGTATATTAGTATATATGTTAGTATATATATTTACTAGTATACTAGTATATATACTAGTGTATAATAGTACTGGTATATACTAGTATATATACTAGTATATACTGGTATATATACCAGTATATACTAGGATATATACTAGTGTACTATAGTACTAGTATACTAGTATATACTAGTACTATTATACACTAGTACTAATACAAACTAGTATATACTAGTACTAGTATATACTTGTATATATACTAATACAAGATATATACTAGTATATACTAGTATATATACTAGTATATACTAATACTAGTACATACTAGTACTAGTATATACTAGTACTAGTGAATACTAGTATTCACTAGTATTTGTATATACTAGTATACACTAGTACTAGTATATACTAGTACTAGTTTATATACTAGTATACTAGTGCATATACTAGTATATATACCAGTATATATACTCGTACTAGTACTAATATATACTAGTATATAAGTATATATACTAGTACTAGTACATAGTAGTACTACTATATACTAGTATATTAAAATATACTAGTAGTAGTACTAGTATATATACTAGTATATATACTAGTATATAAGTATATACTAGTATATATACTTGTATATATACTAGTATAGTGTACATACGAGTATATATACAAGTATAGATACTAGTATATATATACTAGTGTATATACTAGTGTATATACTTGTATACTGGTATATATACTAGTATATATACTAGTATAAACTAATATATACTAGTATATACTAGTACTAGTATATATACTAGTATATATACTAGTACTAGTACTACTATATACTAGTGTACTGGTATTTACTAGTACATACTAGTATATATACTTGTATATATACTAGTATATATACTAGTATATATACTAGTATATACTAGTACATACTAGTATATATACTAGTATATATACTAGTACTAGTACTAGTATATACCAGTAAATATACTAGTACTAGTATATATACTAGTAAATATAAACTAGTATACTAGTATTTATACTAGTATATATACTAGTATACTAGTATATGTACTAGTATATATACTAGTATATATACTAGTATACTAGAATGTATATTGGTATACTAGTATATGAACTAGTATATATACCAATACTAGTACTGGTATATACCAGTAAATATATATACTTGTAAATATACTAGTACTAGTATATATACTAGTAAATATACCAGTATAATAGTATTTATACTTGTATATATACTCGTATACTAGTATATGTACTAGTATATATACTAGTACTAGTAATCGTATATTCCAGTATACTAGTATATACAAGTATATACTACTATACTAGTATATACTAGGACTAGTATATATTAGTATATACCAAGACTAGTATATACTAGTATACTTGTATTTATACTAGTATATATACTAGTATACTAGTATATGAACTAGTATATATACTAATACTAGTACAGGTATATACCAGTATACTATTATATATTAGTATATACTAGTATAAACTAAGACTAGTATATACTAGTACTAGTATATACTAGTACTAGTATATACACTAGTATATATACTAGTACAAGGATATACAAGTACAAGTATATACTAGTAGTACTAGCACGACTAGTACGAATTAGTACTAGTAGTGTTACCAGTATATACTATTATATACGTGTATATATAGTATATGTACTAGTATATATATACTAGTATTTACTATTATACATATACTATTATATATATACTAGTATACTAGAATATACTGGTATATATAATAGTGTACTAGTATATATATTAGTATATATACTAGTACACTAGTATATATTTTAGTATATATTAGTATATACTAGTCTATATATTAGTATATATACTAGTATATATATACTAGTATATACTGATAAATATATACTAGTATATATACTAATATATATATACTAGTATATACTAATATGTAAGCTAGTATATATATACTAGTATATACTAATATATATATACTAATATATATACTAGTATATACTAGTATATATACTAGTACATTAGTATATATACGAGTATATATACTAGTATATATACTAGTACACAAGTATATATACTAGCATATACTAGTATATATACTAGCATATACAAGTATATATACTAGCATATACTAGTATATATACTAGTATATATACTCGAGTATATATACTAGTATACTAGTATATATTAGCACACTAGTATATATATTAGTATATACTAGTATATATATTAGTATATAGACTAGTATACTAATATATACACTAGTATATAAACTAGTATATACTAGTATACTGGTATATACTAGTATACTAGTATATATATTAGTATATATATTTACTAGTATGCTAGTATATATGCTAGTACTAGTGTATATACTAGTATATACTAATATATACACTAGTACTAGTATATATACTAGTATATACACTAGTACTAGTATGTAGTAGTATATATACTAGTACTAGTGTATATACTAGTATACTTGTATATACTAGTATATACTCGTATATACTAGTGTATATACTAGTATATATACTAGTACTAGTATATACTAGTATATATACTAATCTATACACTAGTACTAGTATATACTAGTATATATATAGTAGTATATACTAGTATACTAGTATATACTAATTTATTTTAGTATATACTTGTATATATTAGTATATATACTAGTATATACTAATATATGTACTAGTATATGTACTAGTACTAGTACTAGTATACTAATATATACTAGTATATACTCCTATATTCTAGTACTAGTATATACTAGTACTAGTATATACTAGTACTGGTATATATACTAGTACTAGTATATACTAGTATATATACTAGTATATTTGCTAGTATAGACTAGTACTAGTATATACCAGTGATACTTCTTTTATAGGAACAATACATAATGATTGGTCAGATAATAGTTCAGGTACAGAAGATGAAATATGTAGATGCCCTATTACAACTTTTGATATTCATATATTAACAAAAGAAGATTATTTCATCTTAAATTTAATAGAAAAAATACCTGACCCTAATGAGAAACGAGAAATAATTACCCAATTTATCAATTTAACTAAAACAAAAACAAAACATACACCATTGGTGAAACCTCCCGATAATTATAATTTTTCTGATATCATGAAAAGAATCAGTCAGCATGAAGCCACCCAAAAGGAACCTACTATTGCTGACCTCAAAGCTGAAGTCAATACCGTAAAAATAGAATTATCCCAATTAAAAATAAGGATTCAAATCCTCGAACTTCATGATAATACTTCCGAAATACATACTGAAGAAGACATAGTAGAGTTCAATCATTTACTCAAATCATATCATCCCAATGATTATTTAGAACAAATAGATCATGGTGAATCATCAAATAGACATTCAGTAAATGGCGAATCATCAAATAGACATTCAGTAAATGTTTTAAATAGAGTAATAACACAAAAATGGTTTGTATTAATAACCATAGTAATAAATGATGAATATGAATTTCAATCCTTAGCATTGATAGATTCAGGCGCTGATCTGAATTGCCTTAATGAGGGATTAGTCCCTACAAAATATTTTGATAAAACCACTCAAATCCTCAATACGGCTGATGGTAGTAGACTCTTTATTAAATACAAATTATCCAATGCTAAAATCTGTACGGAAGGACATTGTTTTCCAACTCCATTCATAATGGTCAAAGGACTCAGTCAAGCTGTGATCCTTGGCGTCCCTTTTCTTACTTTACTATACCCAGTTACAGTTTCTCATACAGGTATTGAAACAAATACTCATGGTACTCCTATTAGATTTGAATTTCTGGATAAACCAAAAATTAGAGAAATTAATACTGTTAAACAGAATATGAAATACAAAGAAAATTTCTTAGGATCTTTACAACTTGAAATCAAACATAAACTTATCAGCGAAAAACTCCAAACTCATGAAATTTATCCTTGTTCAAGTCAGGAGGTGGTTTGAAAAACAATTGTTTTTTCTCTTTGTGAGTGGGAATGGGAGGTTGTAATAGATTTTCTAATCTATTTGTTTGTTGTCCTAATGTATGAAGACAAAGGTCTGTATAATTATTCTGTGCGATTATGTGTGGAAGTAATTCCACTCGGGCTATATTTGCATTGTTGAGTTTATATGGTGTGGCTACTGTTTCATATACAACTATTTGGGTTGATGAAGATTCTACAGTTTGTTCTGGAGTTTTTGTAGTTGGTACTGTAGTAGCAACTCCTTGGATTTTCAAGCTTTGCTCAGGAGGATGTATAGATTTGATAGTAGTCCCTTCTGTGGTATTAAATACTGTATATTGAGTTTCTAACGTATTTATTTCAAAGTCAGGAATAGGAATATTGTGCTGGCTTAAGGTGTCCTTTAACCAGTCAAAAAAGCAATTTTCTTTATTTCCCTTTTTTCTCCATTTGTTAAATTGAGAATGAAATAATTCGACTAGCCTGGGTTTAAATTCTTTAACATACCATTCTCTAATATTTTTATTTTCTAGAGATAAAAAATCTTTGATAATATCATCTCGGGTGAATGTTTCTTCAAGCTGTAATACTTGAATGAATTCTGCCTCAGCAGATTCTTTTTCAGCTTGTCTATATTGGGGTATAATGATATTATCAGATGTTCGCAGAAGTCCATCAATCTGTGGTTTTGGTGTTGATGGAATACTTATTATTGGAGAAATTCTAGTATAAGTAGTAATGGATTTTCTTGGGGGTTCTGGATCTCGAAAAGAATGATTACTTGAAGTTTCTGAGATGGATGCATTATCCATAATTCTATTGTTTGTAGTAAATTGTATTTCAATATTTCCGTCTGTATATTCAATAATCTTGTCTGGAATATTTTGAATAGGATTTTGTGATGGTTGGTTTTCATTATGGATAGCCCATGTTTGGGGTAGAACAATATCTGACCATGATATTGTTTTTGGTATAATTGTATTTGATTTTTCCATATTAGTTTGGAAAAATATTGTTTGTCCTCTAGTATCTATCTGAAGTACATTTGGACATAATGTAGTCATTACTTTATAATATATTCTATAAACAATAGCTATATTTTGAGAACCTGTCATCATATCAAATCCTTGTGTTTTAAGATTTAGAGATAAAACATTTAAAATATTTGGGTCTGTTAATGATACAGAATAATTTGGAAAACAGTTGAAATATATTGGTCCACTACATAAACTAGATTCGACCATTCCTAATAACGAATCTGAAAATCTATTATGCCTAGTATCTCGTAGACAAACTAAGATAGAATTATTTAATCCTAATCGAGTCAAGGGTTTGACTGCTATTTGTATTAATCCTATATGTAAATATTTATAATTTCTATTTTTATGAACTTGTAATATTTTTTGAGATAATAACTGAAAATCTTCTTAGTTACTAGTAACAGAGAGAGTTTCTTCTACTGTTTTTATGACATATCCGATTTTGAGGTCGAATGTACCTTTTTTGTAAATATCTGATATTGGAACCTTTGGTATGTTCCAATTCTGTATTTGGTTTTCAATATCATTAATAATGATTTCTTCTTTGTTCTTAATCCTTAGAGTTCTATTAGTTTTACTAGTTGTGGTATCTGTCAGATTCTTAATAAATTTCTCCATTATTAGGTTGCAGATAATGACAACTCAGGACGACCAAAAGTCCAGCGTTTTCCCTAAGCGACTCTTCCTCGGCCTTGGCGGTACTTTGCATAAGACGTTTCCGTCTCGTGCCTTAACTCTCGGACCAACTTTCTCTAATAGATTAATTTATTAAGTTTCTTAAGATAGCAGAACTTGTAATACTATGAGATCTCTAAAACAGGGTTGGCTCTGATACCATTTTACGCTTAAGATCTACCCTATGATTTTTGCTGGAATTACTGTACTTATTTCTAGGAGTTACAGAAAGTTACAGAAGATATTGAAAAATTACAGAGTTAGCATTTATTAATTTTTGTAAGATAGTGACATAATATAAAAACACGAAGATAATAATGAAAATAGGAAGCACAGAAATATCGAATATAATCCACGAAGTATGAGTATACTCTTGGATTTTGAATGTAAATACAAATTTAAATTGCATCACTATTTATTACAGAACTGATTACAAAATGACTTACTGGTTACAGATACAAAGACTTGCAAACTTTCGCCATTCGTAAGGATAATAAGAAGGTAAATCAGAAAGATGAATTGAGAAAGAAAGCTATCTTAGGGAAAAGAAGAGAAGAGAAGCTAAGAGAAGAGAAGCTGAGAAGAGAACTATTGAGAACTATTTGAGAAGAACTTTGGTTGCTGCTGCTGCTGCTGGTCTTTCCTTGAATATGCTCTGCCTTCTTTGCTGGAATGAAGAGGTATTTATAGAGGGCTGTGTCTCAGACGAGTGGCTAAAATCAGTAGCTTGCTGATGAAGGAAAGTATGGGATTGGTGGAAGGAAGTTGTGGTAAAAAATGGATAGCTTGCTGGAGAAGGATTCTTCGGATAAGATCATGGTACAATGAGGGGACATGCCAGGTCGATGAAGGAGACGTGGCGAGCTCTGGTATGCTGGTGGCTGACAACGTGATGGAGGAATCTTGCACAGTGGAGATTCATGCGATCGTCGGTAGGTAAGTCTCATTTGTGCGGGAGAAGAAGGAAAGAGGGCCGTTGATATGCGCTGATGTGACTCCAAATTAGTCACATCGGTGAGGAGCATCTTTGCTAAGGGGCAATGTCACTTCATTATTTGTCCTTTATGCAACGTGGATTTGTCTTCTATGGAAAAGGGAATCTTTCCTGTGCTATGTCGTGTCACTATTTTGTCTTATTGGAAAAGGGAATATTTTATCTTGCTTTATGCTGTAGCAGTCATATCAGTGCTGAAGAAGGGAATCGAACCGTTGGGTCGGGTCATTCAGTCTGTAGGCCTCTGGCTAAAATCTTCCAATAAGGGATTTCCTGATTGGACTGTTTCTTCTGAAGTTGCTGGCCTGGTTGTATCGGGAGCAAAAACATGGAGTAGTGTTTGCTCTATTTCGTCAAAAGTAGCATTGGGATGTGATTGTTTCAGCTTTTTGAGGTAGGCTGAAAATGTAGGAAGACTAACTGTATTATTTGACACTGGATTGAAGGTTTCAGGTTGTGGAGGCATTCTTTTCAAAGGTAGTGTGGCAGGATTGGTACTGAAAATGTCCCACCATTTGACTTTCAAGGTTTTGCCTAATTGGGGAATATACTCATAATTGTTAGTATTATTTTCAGAAATGGAATATTCCCATTTGAGAATCCAAGGGATTTGATATATTGCCATGAAGTAGAGATGGTAATCATCTAGGTTGGTGCAAGTATTATGTTGAGCAAATTTTGTTTGTAGACTCTGAAAAGCATCAGGCAATATTTGGGTTTGAGATCCCCATATCAAAAACCAATGGCGAAACCAACTGAGGAATCTTTCTAAGACAGGAAGTTTGAATTGGATATACCAGGAATGAGTATTATTTGGATTTTGGTAGGCAAATACTTTATGCCATGCTTCAATGTATTCAGAATATTTATAAGATTTATATGGAAATTCTGGATTTAGTAACCTTTTTCCCTGGAGGGGATTACATCCCCAATCCTCGTAAGAAAGCAATTTTTTGATTTGGAATTTCGAATATGCGTATAATTTAGTAGTACCTCGGTAGAAGTGGACAATAGATACTGAACCAGTTTCCATGAGAATGGCTTCATACCATTCACGGGTTTTAATGCCATAAGATGGATTCATGTGATTTGCAAGGTAGAGGGGAGCTATTTTATATGGGTCGAGTTGGGCATGAGCATCAGAAATGGTTATCTCTGGTAAAAAGGCAGTGTCTATGTAAACGGATTTGGCAGAGGTTGAGGTTTGTTTATGTGGGTATGATGCCGGGGAAAACGCCGGACTTGGAGTAGATATTGGACTTTGTGGAGGAGTCTGTATGAGATATTCTGGTACGTTCGAGGATTGAAGGGGTGACATAGGTGTTGGGTTAAGAGAGGAATGGGTGGGCATAAGAGGCCCATACCTATTACTTGGGACTAAATCCATTAGATGTTTTCCTTTGGGATCTGAAGATTGAGGATTCATATTGATATTTGTATTGATATTCTTATTTGAGAGAAAGAGTTGCAAACCGTAGGAGGAAAAACCGTAAGATGAGATGGTATCGTCTTTAGGTTGTAGTATATGGTCCCCCCTGTAAAAATTCACGGGATAAGAAGTCAGGCAAAGAATTAGAAGAACCGTGAAGATGTTCAATAGAAAAATCAAAAGCAGATAAAATAGCTTGCCAGCGGGCAAATATTTGTTTGGAAACAAGATTTTGGACATCTTTTTGCAGAATATCTTTAGCAGCTTTGCAATCGGTACTAATGAGAAAGTGTTGATTTAAAATATCAGTTTGAAATTTCCATACGCAATGAATAATAGCAAGTAATTCTTTTTTGACAGTAGAGTAATTCTTTTGGGTAGGATTCCATGCTTTAGAAGTAAAAGGTATTAATTGTTCTTTAGAATCAATTGATTGTTTTAATATACCTCCTAATCCTATTTCAGAAGCATCGCATTCAATAATTTTAAAAGCTGTTGGATCAGATAAATTTAAACATGGAAGTTCTTTGGCTTTGAGTTTAAGTTTCTGTACAGCTAAAGTATGAATATTAGACCAGGGTGGAGGATTCTTTTTTAACCGATCATATAAAGGTTTAGCATCTAAAGCTAGATTTTGGTAAAAATCACTTATATAATTGAGACATCCCAAAAATCGTTGCAATTCAGTTTTATCTAAAATTTTGTCAAGAAATTTATCAGCAAAGAGAATTGATCTATCAATTGGAATGATTGTTCCTTGATTGATATTGTGTCCTAGGAATCTTATTTTTGTTTGAAACAGGTTTATCTTTTTAGCAGAAACAACGAGTCCAGCTGTTTTTACTGTGTGAATAAAAGTATGAAGATGTTTGAAATGTTGTTCTATTGATTCAGAAAAGACTAAAATATCATCAATATAAACAATCATGAATTTGTAAAAGGGATTAAAGATATCATTCATTATTTTTTGAATATCAGATAGAGCATTTTTAAGACCGAAAGGCATAACGTTCCATTCATATTGTCCGAAGGGAACATTAAAAGCTGTTTTATATTTATCTTCCTCTTTTATTTGGATTTGCCAAAAACCGGATTTTAAATCGAATTTGGAGAAGATTACAGCATGTAATAGTCTATCAAGTAAGTCTTTTTATTTGGAATGGGATATCGAATCCATTTTAAGACTTTATTAAGAGGTTTATAATTAATGACTAATCGGGGAACTCCTCGTTCCTGATCAGCATTTTTATTCACATAAAAAGCAAAACAACTCCAAGGAGATGAACTAGGACGTATTAATTTCTTTTGGAGTAAATCGTTTATTTCTAGTTGACATGTTTGCAATAATTCTGTATTCATCTGAATTGGTCTAGCTTTTGTTGGTATCTTTGTTTCACTAAAACTAGGTTTATATGGTAATCCAACAATATGTTGTTTTCTATGCCAAAATGCATTGGGTAATTCATTGCATATTTCTTTTTCAATAAAAAGTTTGAGTTGTTGTATTTTTTGTATTATTTCATGAGTTCGGAGTTTTTCGCTGATAAGTTTATGTTTGATTTCAAGTTGCAAAGATCCCAAGAAATTTTCTTTGTATTTCATATTCTGATTAACTGTATTAATTTCTTTAATTTTTGGTTTATCAAAAAATTCAAATCTAATAGGAGTACCACGAGTATTTGTTTCAATACCTGTATGAGAAACTGTAACTGGGTATAGCAAAGCTTGAAAATCCAAGGAGTTGCTACTACAGTACCAACTACAAAAACTCCAGAACAAACTGTAGAATCTTCATCAACCCAAATAGTTGTATATGAAACAGTAGCCACATCATATAAACTAAACAATGCAAATATATACTAGTATATATACTAATATATACTAGTATATATATACTTGTATATACTAGTACGAGTATATACTAGTATATATACTAGTATATATATTAATATATACTAGTATATATACACTAGTATATACTAGTACTAGTATATACTACTACTAGTATATATACTAGTATATATACTGGTATATACTAGTACTAGTATATATATACTAGTATATACTAGTACTAGTATATACCAGTATATATACTAGTATCTATACTAGTATATATATATTAGTATATATACTAGTATATTTATACTAGTATATATATACTAATATATACTAGTATATATATACTAATATACTAGTATATATATACTAGTATATACTAGTATACCAATATATATATAGTATATATACAAGTATACTAGTATATACTAGTATATATACTAGTATATATACTAGTATATATACTAGTATATATACTAGTATATATACTAGTATATACTAGTATATATACTAGTATGTACTAGTATACTAGTATATACTAGTATGTACTAGTATACTAGTATATATACTAGTCTCTACTAGTATACTAGTACATACTAGTATATACATAAGTATATACTAGTATATATACTAGTATATATATACTGCTATACTAGTATATATATACTAATATATACTAGTACATATATACTAGTATACATATACTAGTATGCTAGTATATATATATGCTAGTATATATTAGTATATATACCAGTATATATATACTAGTATATACTAGTATATATACTTATATATATATACTGGTATATATACTAATATATACTAGTATATATACTAGTATATATAGACTAGTATACTAGTATATATTAGTATATTCTAGTATATATTAGTATCTATATAGTAGTATATATACTAGTATATACTAGTACTAGTATACTAGTAGAGATACTAGTATATATACTAGTATACTAGTACTAATATATATACTAGTATATATACTACTATATATACTAATATATACTTGTATATTATATTAGTATATATACTAGTATATATATACTAGTATATACTAGTATATATACTAATATATATATACTGGTATATATACTAATATATACTAGTATATATACTAGTATATATATACTAGTATACTAGTATATTCTAGTATATATTAGTATCTACATAGTAGAATATACACTAGTATATACTAGTACAAGTATACTAGTATATACCAGAACTAGTACATACTTGTATATATACTAGTATATATACTAGTATATATACTAATATATACTAGTATATATATACTAGTATATACAGTACTAGTATATACTAGTACTAGTATAAATACTAGGACTAATATATACTAGTACTAGTATATACTAGTATATACTGGTCTATATACTGGTATATATATTAGTATATACTAGTACTAGTATATATACAAGTATATACTAGTATTAGTATATACTAGTATATACTCGTACTAGTATATACTAGTACTAGTATATATACTAGTATATACTAGAACTAGTATATATATTAATGCTAGTATACAAGTATACTAGTACTAGTATATATATTAATACTAGTATATATACTACTATATATTCTAGTATATATACTAGTACTAGTATATATACTAGTACTAGTATATACTAGTACTAGTCTATACTAGTATATATATTAATATATACTAGTATATATACTAGTATATACCAGTACTAGTATATACCAGTACTAGTATATCTTAGTATATACTAGTATATACTAGTACTAGTACTAGTACATATATTAGTATATATATTAGTATATACTAGTATATACTAGTATATATACTAGTATATACAAGTATATATTAGAATATAGTAGTATACTAGTATATACTACCATATATATGCTAGTATATGCTAGTATATACTAGTACTAGTGTATATATTAGTATATATACTAGCATATACTACTATACTACCACTACTAGTACAACTACTACTAGTAGTACTTGCATTAGTAGTAGTACAACTACTATTAGTAGTTGTTACAAGTACTAGTATATATATTAACACTAGTATATATACTACTATATATATTAGTACTAGAACTAGTATATATATTAATACTAGTACTAATATATATATTAATACTAGTATATGTACTAGTATATATACTAGTATATATACTAGTATAAATACTAGTATATATACTAGTATAAATACTTGTATTCGTATATAAACTAGTACTAGTATATATATTAGTATATACTAGTATATATACTAGTAATAGTATATAGTAGTATATATACTAGTATATACTAATATATATACTAGTATAGACTAGTACTAGTATATACTAGTACTAGTATATACTAGTACTAGTATATACTAGTACTAGTATATACTAGTACTAGTATATACTAGTACTAGTATATACTAGTACTAGTACTAGTACATATACTAGTATATATATTAGTATATACTAGTTTATACTAGTATATAAACTAGTATATACAAGTACATACTGGAATATACTAGTATACTAGTATATACTACTATATATATGCTAGTATATACTAGTATACACAAGTACTAGTGTATATATTAGTATATATACTAGTATATACTACTATACTACTACCACTAGTACAACTACTACTAGTAGTACTTGCACTTGTAGTAGTACTACTACTACTAGTAGTTGTTACAAGTACTACTAGTATGTACTAGGACAAGTACGTATAAGTGTATACTAGTACTAGTATTAGTACATATACTAGTATATATATTAGTATATACTAGTACATACTAGTATATATACTAGTATATACAAGTATATACTAGTATATACTACTATATATATCCTAGTATATACTAGTATATACTAGTACTACTGTATATATTAGTATATACACTAGTATATACTACTATACTACTACTACTAGTACAACTACTATTAGTAGTACTTGCACTAGTAATACTACTACTACTACTAGTAGCTGTTACAAGTACTACTAGTATGTACTACGAGAAGTACGTACTACTGCTACTAGTACTAGTAGTAAATACTACATACTAGGATGTATACTACTTGTACATACTAGTAGTATGTACATACTAGTGTGTATACTACTAGAACATACCAGTAGTATACATACTGGTACATATTAGCACTTGTAGTACATACGAGTATGAACACTATTAGTACTAGTATGTACTAGTATACTAGTACATACTAGTATATATATACTAATACATAATAGTATATATATACTAGTATACTAGTATATACTAGTATATATTAGAATCTATATACTAGTACTAGTATATATACTAGTACTAGTACTAGTATATATAAACTAGTACTAGTATATATACTAGTACTAGTACATACTAGTATATACGAATATATATACTAGTACTAGTATATACTATTACTAGTATATATACTAATATATACTAGTACTAGTACGTACTAGTTGTAGTATATACTAGTATATACTTGTACTAGTATATACGAGTATATACTAGTATACTAGTATAGTAGTATATAATAGTACTAGTATATATACTAGTACTAGTATATATAATAATACTAGTATATATACTACTATATTTACTAGTATATATAATAATACTAGTATATACCCATTACTAGTCTATACCAGTATATAAACTAGTACTAGTATATATACTAGTATATACACTAGTATATACTCTAGTATATATACTAATACAAGTACATATACAACAATATATGCTAATATATATACTAGTACTAGTATATATACTAGTACTAGGATATACTAGTACTAGTCTACACTAGTACATTTACTAGTACTAGTATATATTGGTATATATACTAGTATATACTAGTATATACTAGTACTAATATATTAGTATATACTAGTACTAGTATATACGAGTATATACTAGTTTATACTAGTATACTAGTATATACTAGTACTAGTACTAGTACATATACTAGTATATATATCAGTATATACTAATATATATACTAATATATACTAGTATATAAACTAGTATATACTAGTATGTATACTAGTATATACTAGAACTAGTATATATACTAGTATATACTAGTACTAGTATACATACTAGTATATATATTAGTACATACGAGTATCTATACTAGTACTAGTATATATGCTAGTACTAGTCTACACTAGTACATTTACTAGTACTAATATATACTGGTATATATACTAGTATATACTAGTACTAATATACTAGTATATACTAGTACTAGTATATACGAGTATATACTAGTATATACTAGTATACTAGTATATACTAGTACTAGTACTAGTACATATACTAGTATATATATCAGTATATACTAATATATATACTAATATATACTAGTATATATACTAGTATATATTAGTATATATACTAGTATATACTAGTATATACTAGTACTAGTATATATACTAGTATATATACTAGTACTAGTATATATACTAGTATATATACTTGTATATAAACTAGTATATACTAGTACTAATACTAGTATTTATTGTAGTATATATACTATTACTAGTATGTACGAGTATATACTAGTATACTAGTATATGCGAGTACTAGTACTAGTACATATACTAGTATATATATTAGTATATACTAGTATATACTAGTATATATACTAGTATATACAAGTATATACTCGAATATACTAGTATATACTAGTATACTAATATGTACTACTATATATATACTAATACATACTAGTATATACTAGTACTAGTGTATCAATTAGCATATATACTAGTACTAGAATATACGAGTCTATTACTATGGTTATTAATACAAACCATTTTTGTGTTATTACTCTATTTAAAACATTTACTGAATGTCTATTTGATGATTCGCCATTTACTGAATGTCTATTTGATGATTCACCATGATCTACTTGTTCTAAATAATCATTGGGATGATATGATTTGAGTAAATGATTGAACTCTACTATGTCTTCTTCAGTATGTATTTCGGAAGTATTATCATGAAGTTCGAGGATTTGAATCCTTGTTTTTAATTGGGATAAATCTATTTTTACGGTATTGACTTCAGCTTTGAGGTCAGCAATAGTAGGTTCCTTTTGGGTGGCTTCATGCTGACTGATTCTTTTCATGATATCAGAAAAATTATAATTATCGGGAGGATTCACCAATGGTGTATGTTTTGTTTTTGTTTTAGTTAAATTGATAAATTGGGTAATTATTTCTCGTTTCTCATTAGGGTCAGGTATTTTTTCTATTAAATCTAAGATGAAATTATCTTCTTTTGTTAATGTATGAATATCAGAGGTTGTAATAGAGCATCTACATATTTCATCTTCTGTTCCTGAACTATTATCTGACCAATCATTATGTATTGTTCCTATAAAAGAAGTATCACTGGTATATACTAGTACTAGTCTATACTAGTAAATATACTAGTATATATACTAGTATATACTAGTACTAGTATATATACCAATACTAGTATATACTAGTACTAGTATATACTAGTATATACTAGTACTAGAATATACGAGTATATACTAGTATATATTAGTATACTAGTACTAGTACTAATACATATACTAGTGTATATATTAGTATATACTAGTATATATACTAATATATACAAGTATATACTAGAATATATTAGTATATACTAGTATACTAGTATATACTACTATATATATACTAGTATATACTAGTACTAGTGTATATATTAGTATATATACTAGTATATACTAGTACTAGTATATATACTAGTATATATACTAGTATATACGAGTATATACTAGTATATACAAGTATAGTAGTATATACTACTATATATATACTACTACATACTAGTACATACTAGTATATATACTAGTATATATACTAGTACTAGTGTATATACTAGTACATACTAGTATATATACTAGTACTAGTGTATATACTAGTATATACAAGTATACTAGTATATACTAGTTTATACTCGTATATACTAGTACTAGTATATATTAGTATATACTAGTACTAGTACTAGTACATATACTAGTATATGTACTAGTATATACTAGTATATACTAGTATATATACTAGTATATACTAGTATATGTACTAGTATATATACTAGTACAAGTACTAGTATATATACTAGTACATATACTAGTATATACGACTATATACCTGTATATATACTAGTATATATACCAGTATATATACTAGTATATATACTAGTATACTAGTATATAAACTAGTACTAGTATATATACTAATAAATATACTAGTATACTAGTATATATACTAGTACTAGTATATATTAGTATATATTAATATATATACCAGTATATACTAGTATATACTATTACTAGTATATACTAATACAAGTATATACTAGTACAAGTATATACTAATACTAGTATTTACTAATAATAGTATATACTAATACTAGTATATACTTGTACTAGTACTAGTATATACTAGTACTAATACTAGTTTATACTAGTATTAGTGTATACTATTATATATATTAGTATATACTATTATATATACTAGTATATACTAGTACTAGTATACTAGTATATACTAGTACTAGTATATACTAGTATATATATTAGTATATACTAGTATTCGTACTAGTATATACTAGTATTAGTACTAGTATACTAGTACTAGTATATACTAGTATATATACTTGTACTAGTTCTAGTATATATACTAGTATATATACTAGAACTAGTACAAGTATATACTAGTATATATACTAGTATACTAGTATATACTAGTATACGAGTATATACTAGTATATACTAGTATACTAGTAGATACTATATACTAGTATTAGTATATACTAGTATACTAGTATATACTAGTATATATACTAGTATATATATACTAATATATACTAGTACCCTAGTATAAATACTAGTATACTAGTACATACTAGTATATACTCGAATATACTAATATATATACAAGTACTAGTACTAGTATATATACTAGTATATCTACTAGTATGTACTGGTGTACTAGTATATACTAGTACACCAGTACATACTAGTATATATATACTAATATATACTACTATAGTACATATATATACTATACTAGTATATACTAGTATATACTAGTATATATACTAGTATATATACTAGTACTATTATATACTAGTACTAGTATATACTAGTACTAGTAGATACTAGTATATACTGGTATATAATGGTATATATACTAGTATATACTAGTATATATACTGGTATATATATAGTACTAGTATATACTAGTACTATATATTTACCAGTATATATACTAGTATATACTAGTATATATATACTAGTATATATTAGTATATATACTAGTATACTAGTACTAATATATACTAGTATATATACTATTATATAGATACTAATATATACTAGAATATACAAGTATGTACTAGTATTCTAGTATATATATACTAGTATATATACTAGTATATATTAGTATATATACCAGTATATATATACTAGTATATATACTAGTATATACTAGTATATTTATACTAGTTCATATATACTAATATATTCTAGTAGATATATACTGATATACTACTATATATATACTGATATACTAGTATATATATACTAGTATATACTAGTATATATATACTAGTATATCAGTAAATATATAGTACATATACTCGTATACTAGTATATATACTAGTATACTAATATATACTAGTATAAATACTAGTATATATACTAGTATATACCAGTATATATACTAGTATGTACTAGTATACTAGTATATACTAGAATATACTAATACCAGTACACGAGTATACTATTATATACTAGTATGTACTAGTATACTAGTATATATACTAGTATATATACTAGTATGTACTAGTATACTAGTAGTACATACTAGTATATATACTAATATATACTAATATATATACTAGTATATGTATACTGGTATACTAGTATATATATACTAATATATACTAGTATAAATATACTAGTATACCAGTATATATATACTAGTATATATACCAGTATATATATACTAGTATATATACTAATAGATATATACTGGTATATATACTATAATATACTAGTATATTCTAGTATATATTAGTATCTCTATCGTAGTATATATACTAGTATGTACTAGTATTAGTATACTAGTTGATATACTAGTATATACTAGTATATACACTAGTATATGTACTTGTATATATACTAATATATACTAGTATATTATATTAGTATATATACTAGTATAAATATACTAGTATATACTAGTATATACTAGTATATATACTAATATATATATACTGGTATATATATTAGTATATATACTAGTATATTTATACTAGTATACTAGTATATACTAGTATATTCTAGTATATATTAGTATCTATATAGTAGTATATATACTATATATACTAGTACAAGTATACTAGTAGATATACTCGTATATATACTAGTATATACTAGTATATGTACTAGTATATATACTAGTATATACTAGTATATATATACTAGTAAATACTAGTACTAGTATATATACTAGTACTAGTATATACTGGTATACACTGGTATATATACTGGTATATATACTGGTACATATACTAGTATCTACTGGTATATATACCTGTATATATACTAGTACTAGTATATACTTGTACTAGTATATATACTTGTTTATACTAATACTAGTATATATACTAGTATATATACTAGTACTAGTATATACTAGTATATATACTAGTATATAGTAGTATATATACTTGTATTTGTATATATACTAGTATTAGTATCTATACTAGTATATACTAGTATATATACTAGTACTAGTATATACTAGTATATATACTAATATATATTAATATATATACTAGTATAGACTAGTGCTAGTGTATACCAGTACTAGTATATACTAGTACTAGTACTAGTACATATTCTAGTATATATATTAGTATATACTAGTATATATACTAGTATATACAAGTATATACTAGAATATACTAGTATATACTAGTATATACTAATATATATACTAATATACTAGTATATACTATTAGATATATGCTAGTATATACTAGTATATACTAGTACTAGTGTATATATTGGTATTTATACTAGTATATTCTACTATACTACTACTACTAGTACAACTACTTCTAGTAGTACTTGCACTAGTAGTAGTACTACTACTACTAGTAGTTATTGCAAGTACTAGTATATATATTAATACTAATATATATACTATTATATATACTAGTATTAGTACTAGTATATTTATAATTACTAGTATATATCCTACTATATATACTAGTATATATACTAGTACTAGTATATACTAGTACTAGTTTATACTAGTATATATACTAGTATACTAGTATATACTAGTACTAGTGTATATATTAGTATATATACTAGTATATACTACTATACTACTACTGCTAGTACAACTACTACTAGTAGTACTTGCACTAGTAGTAGTACTACTACTTATAGTAGTTGTTACAAGTACTACTAGTATGTACTACGACAAGTACGTACTACTGCTACTAGTACTAGAAGTAAATACTACATACTAGGATGTATACTACAAGTAAATACTAGTAGTATGTACATACTAGTGTGTATACTACTAGTACATACCAGTAGTATACATACTGGTACATGTTAGCACTTGTAGTACATACGAGTATGTACACTACTAGTACTAGTATGAACTAGTATACTAGTACATACTAGTTTATATATACAAGTATATAAGAGTAAATATATACTAGTATACTAGTATATACTAGTATATATTAGTATTTATATACTAGTATATACTAGTATATATGCTAGTATATATACTAATATATATACACTAGTATACTAGTATATATATATACTAGTATATATATACTAGTATATATACTAATATATATATACTAGTATACTAGTACATATATATACTAGTATACTAGTATATATAAACTACTATATATACTTGTATATACTAGTACATATACTAGTATATATATTGGTATATACAAGTATATATACTAGTAGACAAGTATATACCAGTATATATACTAGTGTACTAGTACATACTAGTATATATACTAGTATATACTAGTATATATGCAAGTATATACTAGTATATACACTAGTACTAGTACTAGTATATGAGTATATACTAGTATATACTAGTATATATACTAGTATATATACAAGTATATACTAGTATATATGCTAGTACTAGTATATACTTGTATTAGTATATACTAGTATATTAGTATAAATACTAGTATATATACTAGTATATACTAATATATATACTAGTATATATACTAGTACTAGTATATACTAGTACTAGTACTAGTATATATACTAGTATATATACTAGTATACTAGTATATATACTAGTATATATACTAGTATACTAGTATATTAGTATATATACTAGTATATCTACTAGTATACTAGTATATATACTAGTACTAGTATATACTAATACTAGTAAATACTAGTATATACTAGTACTAGTACTAGTATATACTAGTATTTACTAGTATTAGTATATACTAGTACTAGTATATATACTAGTATATATAATACTAGTATATACTAGCATATACTAGTATATACTAGTACTAGTATATACTAGCATATACTAGCATATACTAGTATATACTAGTGTATATACTAGTACTAGTATATACTAGTATATATGCTAGTACTAGTATATACTAGTATATATACTAGAATATATACTAATATATAAAAGTATATATATACTAGTATATATTATTACTAGTATATACTATTATATATACCAGTATATATACTAGTACTAGTATATACGAGTACAAGTATATACTAGTATATACTGGTATATATACTTGTATATATACTAGTATATACTAGTACTAGCATATACTAGTGCTAGTATATATACTAATACTAATATATACTAGTTTATATATTAGTATATAATAGTATATATACTAGTATAAACTGGTATATACTAATATATACTAGTATATATACTAATACTAGTATATACAAGTATATATACTAGTATATACTAGTACTAGTATATATACTAGTATATACTAGTATATATACTCGTATATACCAGTATATACTAGTATATATAAGTACATACTAGTATATATACTAGTATATACTAGTATATACTAATACTAGTATATATATTAGTATATACTAGTACTAGTATATACTAGTATATATACAAGTAATAGTATATACTAGTATATATACTAGTATATATACTAATATATACTAGTTTATATATACTAGTACATATTATTACTAGTATATTCTATTATATATACCAGTATATATACTAGTACTAGTATATTCTAGTACTAGTATATATACTAGTATATATACAAGTATATATACCAGTATATACTAGTATATACTTGTACTAGTATATACTAGTACTAGTATATATTCTAGTATATATACAAGTATATATACCAGTATATACTAGTATATACTTGTACTAGTATATACTAGTACTAGTATATATACTAATACTAATTTATACTAGTTTATATATTAGTATATAATAGTATATATACTAGTATATACTAGTATATACTAGTATATATACTAATACTAGTATATACAAGTATATATACTAGTATATACCAGTATATACCAGTATATACTAGTATATATAAGTACATTCTAGTATATATACTAGTATATATACTAGTATATACTAATACTAGTATATATATTAGTATATACTAGTACTAGTATATTCTAGTACTAGTATTTATTGTAGTATATATACTAGTACTAGTATATACAAGTATATATACTAGTACTAGTATATACATGTATATATACTAGTACTAGTATATATACTAGTACTAGTATATACTAGTATATATACTAGTACTAGTATATATACTAGTATATATATATATATACTAGTATATATATATATATACTAGTATATATACTTGTATATACTAGTATAAACACTAGTATATATATATATATACTAGTAGATACTAGTACTAGTATATATACTAGTATATACTAGTGCTAGTATATAAATTAATACTAATATATATACTACTATATATACTAGTATATATACTAGTACTATATATATTAGTCTGTAGCAGTATATACACTAGTACTAGTATATACTAATATATATGCTAGTATATACTAGTACTAGTATATACACTAGTATATATACTTGTATGTACTAGTATATAAACTAGTACTAGTAAATATACTAATACAAGTATATATACTACAATATATACTAGTGCATATACTAGTACTAGTATATATACTAGTATATACTAATATAGACTAGTATATACTAGTACTATATAAACTAGTACTAGTATATACTAGTATACTAGTATGTACTAGTACTAGTAGTAGTACTAGAATACAAGTATATACTAGTACTAGTACTAGTATGTATACTAGTATATACTAGTATATATACTAGTATGTATACAAGTATATATTCTAATATATATAAACTAGTATATATACTAGTATACTAGTCTATATACTAGTATATATACTAGTATACTAGTATATGTACTAGTATATGAACTAGTACATATACTAGTTTATATACTAGCATATATACTAGTTCATATACTAGTACATATACAAGTATACTAGTATATATACCGGTATATATATACTAGTATACTAGTGTACTAGTATATATATACTAGTATACTAGTTTATATATACCAGTATATATACTAGGATACTAATATATCTACTAGTAAATATACTTGTATATATACCAATATATATACCAGTATATATACTAGTATACTAGTACATATACTAGTATATATACTAGTACATATCATAGTATATACTAGTACTAATATATACTAGTACTACTATATATACTAGTATATATACTAGTATATATACTAGAATACTAGTATATACAAGTACTAGTACTAGTATATACACTAGTATATACTAGTATATATACAAGTATATATACTAGTACATATACAAGTATATATACTAGTATATATATACTAGTATATATACTAGTATATATACTAGAATATACTAGTATACTAGTTTATATACTAGTATACTAGTTTATATACTAGTATATATACTAGTATATATATATTGTATATACTAGTATATATATACTAGCTTATATACTAGTATATATACTTATATATATATAGTATATACTAGTATATATATACTAATATATATATAGTATATACTAGTATATGTACTAGTGTATATACTAGTATATACTAGTATATATACAAGTATATATACTAGTATATATATACGAGTATTTATACCAGTATATATAGTAGTATATACTAGTATGCTAGTATATATACTAGTATATATACTAGTGCTAGTACTAGTATATACGAGTATACTGGTATATACTGGTATAGCAAGTATATACCAGTATATACTAGCACTAGTATATACTAGTACTAGTACATATACGAGTATACTAGTGTACTAGTATATATATACTAGTATACTAGTATATATACTAGTATACTAGTATATATACTAGTATACGAGTATACTAGTATATACTAGTATATACTAATATATACTAGTACTAGTATATACTAGTACTAGAATATATACTAATTTACAAGTATATATACCAGTATATTTACTAGTATATATACCAGTATACTAGTATATATACTAGTATATATACTAGTATATGTACTAGCATACTAGTATATAAACTAGTACAAGTATATACTAGTATATAAACAAGTACTAGTATATTAGTATATACTAGTATATACTAGTATACTAGTATATATACTAGTATACTAATACATATACTAGTATATATATTAATACTAGTACTAGTATATACAAATATACTGGTATATACTAGTATATTCTAGTACTAGTATATACTAGTTTATATTAGTACTAGTGTATAATAGTACTAGTATATACTAGTACTAGTATATACTACTATATAAACTAGAATACTAATATATATACTAGTATATAAACTGGTATACTTGCACATATACTAGCATATATACTAGTATACAAACTGGTATACTAGCACATATACTAGTTTATGTACTAGTATATAAACTGGTATACTAGTATATGTACTAGTATACTAGTACATATACTAGTATATATAATAATACTAGTACTAGTATATACAACTATACTGGTATATACTAGTATATACTAGTACTAGTATATACTAATTTATATTAGTACTAGTGTATAATAGTACTAGTATATACTACTATATACACTAGTATATACTAGTATACTAGTATATACTAGTATACTAGTATATACTACTATATATATACTAGTATATATATATTAGTATATATTAATATATACAAGTATATACTAGAATATATTATTATATACTAGTATACTAGTATATACTACTATATATATACTAGTACTAGTATATACTAGTTTATACTCGTATATACTTCCACTAATGTATACTAGTATATACTAGTATATATTACTATACTAGTATATACTAATACTGGTACTAGTACATATACTACTATATTTACTAGTATATACGAGTATATTCCAGTACATATACTTGTATATATACCAATATATGTACTAGTATATGCACTAGTATACTAGTATATAAACTAGTACTAGTATATATACTAGTATACTAGGATGTATACTAGTATATATACTAGTATACTAGTATATATACTAGAACTAGTACATACTAGTATATACTAATATCTATACTAGTATATACTAGTATTAGTATATACTAGTAATAGTATATACTAATAGTAGTATATACTTGTACTAGTATATACTTGTATTAATACTAGTTTATATTAGTACTAGTATATAGTAGTATATATACTAGTATGAACTAGTACTAGTATATACTAGTATACTAGTATATACTAGTACTAGTACTAGTATACTAATATATACTAGTACTAGTATACTAGTACTAGTATATACAGTACTAGTATACTAGTACTAGTATATACTAGTACTAGTATATACTAGTATATACTAGTATATATACTAGTATATACATGTATACTAGTATATACAAGTACTAGTAGCAATATATATACTAGTATATATACTAGTATATACAAGTACACACTAGTATAGATACTAGTATACTAATATATACTAGTATATATACTAATAAACACTAATACTAGTACATACTAGTACAATTATATACTAGTATACTAGTATATACTAGTATATATACTAGTATATATATACTAGTATATACTAGTATATATACTCGTACACTAGTACATACTAATATCTACTCGTATATACTAGTACATATACAAGTACTAGTACTAGTACATATACTAGTATATATACTAGTATGTACTATATTATTAGTATATACTAGTATACCAGTATACTAGAACATATTAGTATATATATAATAGTATATACTAGTATAGTATATATATATACTATACTAGTATAGACTGGTGTATACTAATATATACTAGTATATATACAAGTATATATACTAGTACTAGTATATAATAGTACTAGTATGTACTAGTATATACTAGTACTAGTATGTACTAGTATATACTAATACTAGTATATACTAGTAATAGTATATATACCAGTATATAAACTAGTATATACTAGTACTAGTATATACTAGTATATATATACTAGTATATATTAGTGCACATACTAGTATTTATACTAGTATACTAGTACTGATATATACTAGAATATACTAGTATATACTAGTATACTAGTATATATATACTAGTATATGCAATAGTATATATTAGTATATATACCAGTATATGTATACTGGTATATATACTAGTATATACTAGTTTATTTAAACTAGTATATATATACTAATATATTCTAAGATATACATATTAGTATACTAGTATATATATATACTAGTAGATATATATTAGTATATACTAGTATATATATACTAGTACACTAGTATATATACTAGTATACTAGTATATATACTATGTATATACTAGTATATATACTAGTATATATACTAGTATGTACAAGTATATTAGTATATACTAGTATATACTAGTACTAGTACACTAGTATACTAGTATATACTAGTACTAGTACTAATATACTAGTATATACTAGTATGTACTAGTATACTTGTATATATACTAGTACATACTAGTATATTAGTACATACTAGTATATACACTAGTATATACTAGTATATATATACTGGTATGCTAGTTTATATATACTAATATATACTAGTATA
The DNA here is from genome assembly GCF_054954075.1 of Amborella trichopoda. Classification (NCBI taxonomy): domain Eukaryota; kingdom Viridiplantae; phylum Streptophyta; class Magnoliopsida; order Amborellales; family Amborellaceae; genus Amborella; species Amborella trichopoda. The sequence goes on from NC_142340.1 coordinate 25,210,947, forward strand.
TATGAACTACTATATATACCAGTATATATATACTAGTATATATTAGTATATATACCAGTATATATATATTAGTATATATTCTAGTATATTCTAGTATATATATGCATCTATGTAGTAGTATATATACTAGTATATACTAGTACTAGTATACTAGTAGATATACTAGTATATAAACTAGTATATACTAATATATATTCTAGTATATATTAGCATCTATGTAGTAGTATATATACTAGTATATACTAGTACTAGTATACTAGTAGATATACTAGTATATAAACTAGTATATACTAATATATATACTACTATATATACTACTATATATACTAATATATACCAGTATATTATATTAGTATATATACTAGTATATATATACTAGTATATACTAGTATATATACTAATATATACTAGTATATACTAGTATATATACTAGTATATACTAGTATATACTAGTATATATACTAATATATATATACTGGTATATATACTAATATATACTAGTATATATACTAGTATAGATATACTAGTATATACTAATATATATTATTATCTATTTAGTAGAATATATACTAGTATATACTAGTATTAGTACACTAGTAGATATACTAGTATATATATTAATATATACTAGTATATATAGTAGTATATATACTAGTATATATTATTATATATATACTAGTATATACTAGTACACTAGTATATATACTTGTATACTGGTACATACTAGTATATACTCGTATATACTAGTATATATACAAGTACATTCTAGTACTAGTATATACTAGTATATATACTAGTATATTCTAGTACTAGTATATACTAGTATATATACTAGTATATATATTAGTACTATTATATACTAGTACTAATATATACTAGTATATACTGATATAGATACTAATATATACTGGTATATACTAGTATATACTAGTATATATACTAGTACTAGTATATACAAGTATATATACTAGTATATACTAGTACTCGTATATACAAGTATATATACTAGTATATATACTAGTATATACTAGTACTAGTATATATACTACTATATCCTAGTACTAGTATATATACTAGTAATAGTATATAGAAGTAAATGTACTAGTATATATACTAGTACATTTACTTCTATATACTATTACTAGTATATATACTAGTATATTGTAGTATATACTAGTATATATACTAGTATATACTTGTACTAGTATATATACTAGTATATATACTAGTACTAGTATATATACTTGTACATCTACTAGTACATACTAATATAAACTAGATTATATACTAGTATAGACTAGTACTAATATATATATTAAAACTAGTTTATATGCTAGTACTAGTAGCTATACTAGTACTAGTATATACTAGTACTAGTCTATACTAGTATATATACTAGAATTAGTATATACTAGTATATAAACTAGTACTAGTATATACTAGTACTAGTATATATACTAGTATATATACTATTATATATACTAATACTAGTATATATACTAGTACTAGTATATACTAATACTAGTTTATATACTAGTACTAGTTTATACTAGTTCTAGTCTATACTAGTATATTTACTAGTACTAGTATATATCAGTATATATACTTGTATATACTAATATATATACTAGTATAAATCAGTATATATACTAGTATATACCAGTACTACTATATACTAGTATATACTATACTAGTACTAGTATATACGAGTCTTTACTAGTACTAATATATACGAGTATATACTAGCATATACTAGAATTCTTGTATATACTAGTACTAGTACTAGTACATATACTAGTATATATATTAGTATATACTAGTATATATACTAGTATGTACGAGTATATTCTAGAATATACTAGTATATACTAGTATACTAGTATATACTACTATATATATACTAGTATAAACTACTATATATATACTAGTATATACTAGTACTAGTGTATATATTAGTATATACTAGTATATATGCTAGTATATGTACTTGTATATATACTAGTATATACTAGTACTAATATACATAATAGTATATACTAGCGCTAGTATATATACTAGTATATATATTAGTACATACTAGTACATACTAGTATATACTAGTGCTAGTATATACTAATACTAGTATTTATAGTAGTATATATACTCGTACTAGTATATACGAGTATATACTAGTATATACTTGTATACTAGTACTAGTATATATACTACTAGTATATATACTAGTATTACTATATATTACTACTAGTATATATACTAGTACATACTAGTCTATACTAGTATATATACTAGTACATATACTAGTATAGACTAGTATTGACTAGTATTTACTAGTATATATAGTAGTATATACTAATATATATACCAGTATATACTAGTACTAGTATATATACTAGTATATACTAGTACTAGTATATATACTAGTATTAGTATATATACTAGTACATACTAGTATATACTAGTATATATACTAGTACTAGTATATTTATTAATACTAGTGTATATACTAGTACTAGTATATATATTAGTACTAGTATATATACTAGTATATATACTTGTACTAGTAAATATACTAGTACTAGTATATACTAGTACTAGTATATATACTAGTATAGACTAGTACTAGTATATACTAGTACTAGTATATATAGTACTAGTATATATACTAGCATAGACTAGTACTAGTATACACTAGTATATATACTAGTATATACTCGTACTAGTATATATACTAGTATATATATTAATACAAGTATATATACTAGTATATATACTAATACTGATATATAGACTTGTACTAGTATATACTAGTACTAGTATATATAGTACTAGTATATATACTAGTATAGACTAGTACTAGTATACACTAGTATATATACTAGTATAAACTCGTACTAGTATATATACTAGTATATATATTAGTATATACTAGTATATATACTTGTACTAGTATATATACTATTACAAGTATATATACTACAATATATACTAGTATATATACTAATATTAATATATACACAAGTACTTGTATATACTAGTACTTGTCTATACTAGTATGATTACTAGTACTAGTATATACTAGTACTAGTATACTAGTATATACTAGTATATACTAGTATATACTAGTAGACAAGTATATACTAATACTAGTAATAGTACATATACGAGTATATATATTAGCATATACTAGTATATATACAAGTATATTCTAGATTATACTAGTATATACTAGTATACTAGTATATACTATTATATATATACTAGTATATACTAGTACGAGTGTATATATTAGTATATACACTTGTACTAGTATTTACTAGTACATATACTAGTATATATACTAGTACTAATATATACTATTAGTACTAGTATATACTAATATATATACTAGTATATATACTAGTACATACTAGTATATACTAGTTATAGTATATACTAATACTAGTATTTATAGTAGTATATATACTAGTATTAGTATATAAACGTATATACTAATACTAGTATATATACTAGTATATATTAGTATATATACTAATATATACTAGTACTAATATATACTAGTATATACTAGTAGATATACTAATATATACTAGTACTAGTATATATACTAGTATACATATTAATGTATACTAGTACTAGTATATACTAGTACTAGTATTTATACTAGTTTATATACTAGAACTAGTATATACTAGTATATATACTAGTATATACTAGTACTAGTATATATACTAGAATATACTAGTACTAGTATATATATTAATACAAGTATATATACTACTATATATACTAGTGTATAAACTAGTGCTAGCATGTATACTAGACTAGTATGTACTAGTACTAGTCTATACTAGTATATATACTAGTACTAGTACATATACTAGTACTAGTATATATACTAATACAAGTATATATACTACTATATATACAAGTACTAGTATATATACTAGTACTTGTATATATACTAGTACTGGTATATACTAGTACTAGTCTATACTAGTACTAGTATTTATGTTAGTATATATACTAGTATTAGTATATACTAGTATATGTGCTAGTACTAGTATATATACTAGTATATACTCGTACTAGTATATATAGTAGTATATACTAGTACTAGTATATATATTAATACAAGTATATATACTCGTACTAGTATATACTCGTACTAGTATATATAGTAGTATATACTAGTACTAGTATATATAGTAGTATATACTAGTACTAGTATATATATTAATACAAGTATATATACTACTATATATACTAGTATATATACTAGTACTAGCTTATATACTAGTACTAGTATGTAATAGTACTAGTCTATACTGGTATAAATACTAGTACTACTATATATACTAATACAAGTATATATACTATTATATATACTAGTATATATACTAGTACTAGTATATATACTAGTACTGGTATATACTAGTACTAGTCTATACTAGTAAATATAGTAGTATATACTAGAATATATACTAGTATATACTAGTATATACTAGTACTGGTATATACTAGTATATTAGTATATACTAGTATACTAGTATTAGTACTAGTACATATACTAGTATATATATTAGTATATACTAGTATATATACTAGTATATACAAGTATATACTAGAATATATTAGTATATACTAGTATACTAGTATATACTACTATATACATACTAGTATATATATATTAGTATATACTAGAATATATTAGTATATACTAGTATATACTACAATATATATACTAGTACTAGTATATATACTAATATGTACACTAGTACTAGTATACACTAGTATATACTAGTATATATATACTAGTATATACGAGTATGTACTAGTATATACAAGTATACTAGTATATACTAGCACTAGTACTAGTACATATACTAGTATATGTACTCGTATATATACTAGTACTAGTACTAGTATATATACTAGTATATATACTAGTATATACGAGTATATACCAGTACATGTACTTGTATATATACCAGTATATATACTAGTATATGTACTAGTATACTAGTATATAAACTAGTACTAGTATATATAATAGTATACTAGGATATATACTAGTATATATACTAGTATATATACTAGTACTAGTATATACTAGTATATACTAATATCTATACCAGTATATACTAGTATATATACTAGTATATACTAATACTAGTATATACTAATAGTTGTATAAACTAGTACTAGTATATACAAGTACTAGTATATACTAATAATAGTATATACTAATAGTATAATATACTTGTACTAGTACTAGTATATACTTGTACTAATACTAGTTTATATTAGTACTAGTATATACTAGTATATATACTAGTATATACTAGTATACTAGTATATACCAGTACTTGTACTAGTACTAGTACTAGTATACTAGTACTAGTATATACTAGTATATACTAGTATATATACTAGTATATACATGTATACTAGTATATACTTGTACTAGTACAAAGATATATACTAGTATATATACTAGTATATACTAGTATATATAAAGGTATATACACTAGTACATATACTAGTATATACTAGTGTATACAAGTACACACTAGTATATATACTAGTATACTAGTATATACTAGTATATATACTAGTATATACTAATATATATACAGGTATATACACTAGTACAAATACTAGTATATACTAGTATATACAAGTACACACTAGTATATAAACTAGTATACTAGTATATACTAGTATATACACTAGTATATATACTAGTACATACTAATACTAGTATATACTAGTACTAGTATATACTAGTATACTAGTACATATTCGTACAAGTATATACTAGTATACTAGTATATTCTAGTATATATACTAGTATATACTAGTAGATACTAGTATATATACTAGTATACTAGTACATACTAGTCTATACACGTATATACTAGTATATAGACAAGTACTAGTACTAGTACATATACTAGTATATATACTAGTATGTACTAGTATACTAGTATACTAGTATACTAGAACATACTAGTATATATATAAAAGTATATACTACTATACTATATATATATATACTATAATAGTATATACTAGTATATACTAATATATACTAGTATATATACTGGTATATATACTAGTACTATTATATACTAGTACTGGTATATACTAGTATATACTAGTACTGGTATATACTAGTATATACCAGTACTAGTATATACTATTACTAGTATATATACCAGTATATAAACTCGTATATACTAGTACTAGTATATACTAGTATATATTAGTATATATACTAGTATTTATACTAGTATACTAGTACTAGTATATTCTAGAATATATACTACTATATAGATACTAATATATACTAGAATATACTAGTATTAGTATATATACCAGTATATATATACTAGAATAAATACAAGTATACACTAGTTTATTTATACTAGCATATATATACTAATATATACCAGTATATATATATTAGTATATTAGTATATATATATTAGTATATATATACTAGTATATCAGTATATATATAGTATATATACTAGTATACTAGTATATATACTAGTATACTAGTATATACTAGTATATATACTAGTATATATACTAATATATACTAGTATATATACTAGTATGTACTAGTATACTAGTATATACTAGTACTAGTACACTAGTATACTAGTATATACTAGTACTAGTACTAGTATACTAGTATATACTAATATGTACTAGTATACTTGTATATATACTAATATATAGTAATATATTAGTACATACTAGTATATACACTAGTATATACTAGTATATATATACTAGTATATGTGTACTGGTATACTAGTTTATATATACTAATATATAATAGTATATAAATACTACTATATATACTAGTATATGTATACTAGTATACATACTACTATATATACTAGTATATATACGAATATATACTAGTATATTATATTAGTATATATACTAGTATATATATACTAGTATATACTAGTATATATACTAATATATATATACTGGTATATATACTAATATATACTAGTATGGATATACTAGTATACAAGTATATACTAGTATATTCTAATATATATAACTATCTACATAGTAGAATATATACTAGTACAAGTATACTAGTAGATATACTAGTATATATATTAGTATATACTAGTATATATAGTAGTATATATACTAGTATATATTAGTATATATATACTAGTATAAACTAGTATATACTAGTACACTAGTATATATACTAGTATACTGGTACATACAGTATTTACTCGTATATACTAGTATATATACAAGTACTAGTACTAGTATATATACTAGTATATATACTCGTACTATTATATACTAGTACTAATATATACTAGTCTATATACTAGTATATATACTAGTACTATTATATACTAATACTAGTATATATTAGTATATACTGGTATAGATACTGATATATACTGGTATATATACTAGTATATATACAAGTACTAAGATATACTAGTACTAGTATATATACAAGTACATTTACTAGTATATACTTGTATTAGTATACTAGTATAAATACTAATATATATACTAATACATACTAGTATATATATACTAGTATATACTAGTACTAGTATATACTAGTATCTATACTACTATATAGATACTAATATATACTAGAATATACTAGTATATACTAGTATACTAGTATATATATACTAAGAATTGTATTAGTATATATTAGTATATGTACCAATATATATATACTAGTATATACTAGTTTATTTATACTAGTATATATATACTAATAAATACTAGTATATATATATTAGTATACTAGTATATATATATTAGTATATACTAGTATATATATACTAGTATACCAGTATATATAGTATATATACTAGTTTACGAGTATATATATTAGTATACTAGTATATACTAGTATATACTAGTATATATACTAGTATATATACTAATATATACTAGTATATATACTAGTACTATTATATACTAGTACCAGTATAAACTAGTACTAGTATATATACCAGTACATATACTAGTATATACTAGTATTAGTATACTAGTATAAATACTAGTACATATACTAATATATACTAGTATATATATACTAGTATGTACTAGTACTAGTATATACTAGTATCTATACTACTATATAGATACTAATATATACTAGAATATACTAGTACATACTTGTATACTAGTATATATATACTAAGAAATGTATTAGTATATATTAGTATATATACCAATATATATATACTAGTATATATACTATTATATACTAGTATCTATACTACTATATAGATACTAATATATACTAGAATATACTAGTATATACTAGTATACTAGTATATATATACTAAGAAATGTGTTAGTATATATTAGTATATATACCAATATATATATACTAGTATATATACTAATATATACTAGTATATATACTAGTACTATTATATACTAGTACTAGTATATACTAGTACTAGTATATATACCAGTACATATACTAGTATATACTAGTATTAGTATACTAGTATAAATACTAGTATATATACTAATATATACTAGTATATATATACTAGTATATACTAGTACTAGTATATACTAGTATCTATACTACTATATAGATACTAATATATACTAGAATATACTAGTATATACTAGTATACTAGTATATATATACTAAGAAATGTATTAGTATATATTAGTATTTATACCAATATATATATACTAGTATAAATACTAGTATATACTAGTTTATTTATACTAGTATATATATACTAATATATACTAGTATATATATATTACAATACTAGTATATATATACTAGTATACCAGTATATATAGTATATATACTAGTATACGAGTATATGTATTAGTATACTAGTATATAAACTAGTATATATACTAATATATACTAGTATATATACTAGTACTATTATATACTAGTACAAGTATATACTAGTACTAGTATATATACCAGTACATATACTAGTATATACTAGTATTAATATACTAGTATAAATACTAGTACATATAGTAATATATACTAGTATATATATACTAGTATGTACTAGTACTAGTATATACTAGTATCTATACTACTATATAGATACTAATATATACTAGTATACTAGTATATATATACTAAGAAATGTATTAGTATATATTAGTATATGTACCAATATATGTATACTAGTATATACTAGTTTATTTATACTAGTATATATATACTAATAAATACTAGTATATATATACTAGTATACTAGTATATATATATTAGTATATACTAGTATATATATACTAGTATACCAGTATATATAGTATATATACTAGTATACGAGTATATATACTAGTATACTAGTATATACTAGTATATATACTAGTATATATATTAATATATACTAGTATATATACTAGTACTATTATATACTAGTACTAGTATATATTAGTACTAGTATATATACCAGTACATATACTAGTATATACTAGTATTCGTATACTAGTATAAATACTAGTATATATACTAATGTATACTAGTATATATATACTAGTATATACTCGTATACTAGTATATATATACTAAGAAATGTATTAGTATATATTAGTATATATACCAATATATATATACTAGTATAAATATTAGTATATACTAGTTTATTTATACTAATATATATATACTAATATATACTAGTATATATATATTAGTATACTAGTATATATATACTAGTATATACTAGTATATATATACTAGTATACGAGTATATATAGTATATATACTAGTATACGAGTATATATACTAGTATACTAGTATATACTAGTATATATACTAGTATATATACTAATATTTACTAGTATATATACTAGTATGTACTAGTATACTAGTATATACTAGTATATACTAGTATTAGTACACTGGTATACTAGTTTATATATACTAATATATACTAGTATATATGTACTACAACATATACTAGTATATATATACTAGTATATATTAGTATATATACCAGTATATATGTACTAGTATATACTAGTATATATACTAATATATATATACTGGTATATATACTAATATATACTAGTATTTATACTATTATATATATCTTAGTATACTAGTACTAGTACTAGTACATTTACTAGTATATATGTTAGTATATACTAGTATATAAACTAGTATATACTAGAATATACTAGTATACTAGTATATACTACTATATATATGCAAGTATATACTAGTATATACGGGTACTAGTGTATATATTAGTACATATACTAGTATATACTACTATACTACTACTACTAGTACAACTACTACTAGTAGTACTTGCACTAGTAGTAGTAGTACTACTACTAGTAGTTGTTACAAGTACTACTAGTATGTACTACGACAAGTACGTACTAGTATATACTAGTACTAGTATTAGTACAAATACTAGTATATATATTAGTATATACTAGTATATACTAGTATATATACAAGTTTATACTTGTATATACTACTATATATATACTAGTATATATTAGTATATACTAGTACTAGTGTATATATTAGTATATATACTAGTATATACTACTATACTACTACTACTAGTACAACTACTATTAGTAGTACATGCACTAGTAGTACTAGTACTACTACAGTAAGTGTTACAAGTACTACTAGTATGTACTACGACAAGTACTACTAGTATATACTAGTATAAATATACTAGTATATCAGTATATATATAGTATATATACTAGTATACTAGTATATATTAGTATATATAGTAGTATATATACTAATATATACTAGTATATATACTAGTATGTACTAGTATACTAGTATATACTAGTACTAGTACACTAGTATACTAGTATATACTAGTTCTAGTACTAGTATACTAGTATATACTAGTATGTACTAGTATACTTGTATATATACTAATATATAATAGTATATTAGTACATACTAGTATATACACTAGTATATACTAGTATATATATACCAGTATATGTATACTGGTACACTAGTTTATATATACTAATATATAATAGTATATATATACTACTATATATACTAGTATATATATACTAGTATATATGCCAGTATATATATACTAGTATATACTAGTATATATACTAATATATATATACTGATATATATACTAATATATATTAGTATATATACTATTATATATATACTAGTATACTAGTATATACTAGTATATTCTAGTATATATTAGCATCTATATAGTAGTATATATACTAGTATATATTAGTATATATATACTAGTATAAACTAGTATATACTAGTATATATAGTAGTATATATACTAGTATATATTAGTATATATATACTAGTATAAATTAGTATATACTAGTACACTAGTATATATACTAGTATACTGGTACATACAGTATTTACTCGTATATACTAGTATATATACAAGTACTAGTACTAGTATATATACTAGCATACTAATATATATATTAGTACAAGTATATACTAGTACTAGTATATACTAGTATATACTTGTACTAGTACTAGTATATATACTAGTATATATACTAGTATATACTAGTATATATACACATATATATACTAGTATATACTAGTATATAAAACTATTCACTAGTATATACTAGTATATACTAGTATATACAAATATACACTAGTATATATACTAGTATATACTAGTATATATACTAGTATATACTAGTATATACTGGTACTAATATATATACTAGTATACTAGTATACTAGTATACTAGTACATAGACTAGTATACTAGTATACTAGTCTATATACTAGTATTTATACTAGTATACTAGTATATATACTAATACTAGTATATATTAGTACTAGTATATACTAATACTAGTACTATTATACTAGTATATATACTAGTATATCTACTAGTATATACTAGTATATGTACTAGTATATATACTAGTATATCTACTAGTATACTAGTATATGTACTAGTACATAGTATGTACTAGTATATACTCGTACACACTAGTATACTAATATATACTATTATACACTAATATACTAGTATATACTAGTATACATTAGTATACTAGTATATACTAGTATATACAAATATACTAGTACATTTGTATACTAGTATATACTAGTATATACTTGTGTCTACTATTATATACTAGTACTAGTACAAAAACGAGTACTAGTATACTAGTATATACTAGTACTAGTACAAGTTTATATAATTGTATATATACTAGTATACTAGTATATATACTAGTATACTAGTATATATACTAGTATGCTAGTATATGTACTAGTACAAGTATATACTAGTACTAGTATATACTAGTATATACTAATATATATACTGGTATATACTTGTATACTAGTATATACTTGTACTAGTACTAGTATATATGTTAGTATATATACTAATATATACTAGTATATATACACGTATATATACTAGTATATACTAATATATTCAAGTATACACTAGTATATACTAGTATATATACTAGTATATGCTAGTATATACTGATACTAGTATATATACTAGCATACTAGCATATAATTTAATATATATACTAGTATACTAGTATACTAGTATATATACTAGTACTAGTATATACTAGTATATACTAGTACTAATACTAGTATACTAGTATATATACTAGTATATCTACTAGTATATACTAGTATATATATACTAGTATATCTATTAGTATATGTACTAGTATACAAGTCTATATACTAGTATATCTATCAGTATACTAGTATATATACTAGTATATAGTATATACTAGTATATACTAGTACACACTAGTATACTAGTGTATACTATTATACACTAGTATACTAGTGTATACTATTATACACTAGTATACTAGTATATACTAGTGTATACAAATATACTAGTACATTTGGATACTAGTATATTATAGTGTATACTAGTATACTAGTAGACAAATGTACTAGTATACACTGGTATACTAGTATATACTAGTATACAATTATACTAGTTTATTTGTATACTAGTATATACTAGTATACACTAGTATACTAGTATATACTAATATATATACTAGTATATGTACTAGTACTACTATATATACTAGTATATACTAGTATATTAGTATACTGGTATATATACTAGTATACTGATATAAATACTCGTATATATACTATATATACTAGTATTTATACCAGTATATTAGTGTATATACTAGTATATATATTTGCTAGTATATATACTAGTATATATTTATACTAGTATATACTAGTATATATACTAGTATACTAGTATATATACTAGTACATACTAATATATAGAGTACTAGTACAAGCACTACTAGTACTTCTATAATTAGTACTAGTAGTACATACTAGTATGTACAATTATTACTACCAGTATGTACTACGAATAGTGGTACTAGTACGTACTACTAATAGTACAAGAACTAGTACTAGTAATGTACTACTAAGACAACTAGTAGTGTGTACTACTAATACTACTAGTAGTGTGTTCTTTTAGTACTACTAGCACTACCAGTATGTACTACTAGTAGTAATACTAGTACTAATAGTAGTAATGTATTACTAGTACTAGTACTAGTATTGGTACTGGTATTAGTACTACTTGTAGTACATACTAGTATTAGTACTTGTATGTTCTACTAGTGTACTAGTACTAGTACAAGTACTAGTAATGTACAATTAGTACTACTAGTAGTTTGTACTTCTAGTACTAGTACTAGTTCTTATACTAGTAGTACGAGTTCTAGTACAACTAGTAATACGTACTAGTAGTACGTACTTGTTGTACATTCTACCATGTACTACTAGTACTAATAGTAGTACTACTAGTATGTACTACTAATACTAAAAGTAGTACTACTAGTATGTACTACCAAAATGTACTTGTACTAGTACAAACTAGTACTACTACTTTTAGCACTAGTACAAACTAGTGCAACTTCTACTGTACTAGTAAGACATACTACTATTACTGCTACTAGGACTAGTCGTACATACTAGTATGTACTACTAGTTTGTACTCTTAGTAACTACTACTAGTAGTTAGCACTACTAGTAAGTACTACTAGTAGTAGTACTTGTAGTAGTTGTATATTCTAGTATTAGTACATTCTAGTAGTACATACTAGTACTAGTAGTCGTACAACTAGTACTACTAGTAGTATACACTAATAGTAGTAGCACAATTAGTAGTACGTACTACTAGTAGTAGTGCTACTCGTACATATTAGTATGTACTACTACTATTACTACTAGTAGTATGTATTACTAGTAGTACTTCTAGTAGTATAACTACTAATAGTAGTAGTACATCCTAGTATGTACTACTACTAGCAGTAGTACTATTAATAGTATGTACTACTAGTAGTAGTAGTACTTGTACATACTAGTATGTACTACTACTAGCAGTAGCACTACTACTAGTAGTACATGCTACTTGTAGTACTAGCACTAGTACTAGTAGTATGTACTACTAGTACTATTAGTAGGTAATACTAGTACTACTAATATGTACTACTTGTACTAGTTGTATGGACTGTTAGTTCTAGTAGTAGTAATAGTTGTACATACTAGTAATATTAATACTAATAGTACATACTAGTAGTACTACTAGTAGTTGTACTAGTAGTAGTACTACTAGTATATACTTATAGTAGTACTAGTACTAGTACTACTAGTACATATTAGTAAAAGTTGTACATACTACTAGTACATACTAGTACTACTACTACTACTACTACTAGTACATACTGGTATGTACCACTTGTATGTTCTACTAGTACACTAGTATATATACTGCTAGTAATGTTAGTACTAGTACTACTAGTACATATTCGTACTACTACTACTACTAGTACTTATAGTCCATACTAATAATACATACTAGTACGTAGTGCAGGTACATACCAATATGTACTACTAGTGTGTAGTACATGTACTACTAGTACGTACTACTACTACTAGTAGTAGTAGTAGTAATTGTATTAGTAATAGTACATACTAGTAGTACTTGTACTGGTACTTCTAGCAGTACTAATACTATGTGTACTTGTAGTAGTATTACAAGTACGTACTGTAAGTACTAGTACTACTCGTACTAGTACTACTGGTACTAGAACTAGTAACATACTTCTAGTAGTACGGACTAGTAATACTAGTGCTCGTACTTGTACAAGTAGAACTAGTTATAATACTATTAGTAATGCATACTAGTAGTACATACTAGTAGTACTAGTAATGCATACTAGTAGTACATATTAGTAGTATTAGTAGAAACAGTACACTAGTATTAGTAGTAGTTCTAATATGACTAGTATGTACTAGTAGTATCACTAAAACTAGTATTACTAGTACTACTAGTACTAGTAGTGCTACTAGTACTAGTACTAGGACATACTACTCTTACTAGTACTAGTAGTACGTAGTATATACTAGTAGTATGTACTACAAGTAATACTAGTAGTAGTAATACTAGTACTAGGAGTACATTTACTACTACTACGTACTACTTGTTCTAGTACTATTTGTACAAACTAGTACTACTACTACTTGTAGTACATACTACTAGTATATACTACTACTACTAATACATACTACTACTACTAGTACTATTAGTATATACTAGTAATAGTAACTACTACTAGTAGTACTAGTAGTAGTAGTAGTACTAGTAGTAGTAGTAGTTCATACAACTAGTACATGCTACTGTAACTACTAGCAGTACTAGTAGTACATACTAGTAGTAGTACTAGTAGTAGTACTAGTAGTAGTAGTACTAGTAGTACTACTAGTATATACTTCTAGTAGTACTAGTACTAGTACTACTAGTACATATTAATACAAGTTGTACATACTACTAGTACATACTAGTACTACTACTACTACTACTAGTACATATTGGTATATACTACTTGAATGTTCTACTAGTACACTAGTATATATACTGTTAGTAATGTTAGTACTAGTACTACAAGTACATATTCGTAGTACTACTACTACTACAAGTACTTGTAGTACACACTAGTTGTACATACTAGTACGTAGTACATGTACATACAATTATGTACTACTAGTGTGTAGTACATGTACTACTAATACGTACTACTACTACTACTAGTAGTAGTAGTAATTATATTAGTAATAGTACATACTAGTAGTACTTGTACTAGTACTACTAGCAGTACTAATACTATGTCTACTAGTAGTAGTATTACAAGTTCGTACTGCAAGTACTAGTACTACTCGTACTAGTACTACTAGTACTAGAACTAGTAACATACTTCTAGTACTACAGACGAGTAGTACTAGTGCTCGTACTTGTACAAGTAGTACTAGTTCTAGTACTATTAGTAATGCATACTAGTAGTACTAGTAGTACATACTAGTAGTACTAATAATGCATACTAGTAGTACATACTAATAGTACTGGTAGAAATAGTACTACCAGTACTAGTAGTAGTTCTAGTACGACTAGTATGTACTAGTAGTACCACTAGAACTAGTATTACTAGTACTACTTTTACAAACTACTACTAGTACGTACTACTTGTACTCGTACTATTTGTACAAACTAGTACTAATACTACTTATAGTACATACTACTAGTATATACTACTACTACTAGTACTATTTGTCTTAGTACGTCCTACTGGTACTACTTATTGTACAAGTAGTTTACTAGTATCACTAGTATGCACTACTAATATGTACAACTACTAGTACTAGTACGTACTACTAGTGCTAGTAGTTCTAGTACTACTAGAATGTACAACTAGTATATACTTCTTGAATGTAGTAGGTGTCTGTACTACTAGTATGTACTAGTTGTCTGTACTACTAGTATGTACTACTACTAGTACTAATAATACTACAAGTACATTTACTTGTACTACTTCTAGTTCTAGTACTTCTACTTGTACTACTATTAGGCCTAGTACTACTACGAGTACTACTAGTAAAAGTAGTAGTATCTGCTAGTAATACTAGTATGTACACTTAGTAGTAGCACGTACTAGTACTAGTAGCACGTACTAGGGCTAGCAGTACATACTCGTAGAAGTTGTACGTACTAGTACTAGCACCAGTGCTTGTATGTACTACTAGAATGTACTACTAGTAGTACATACTAATAGTAGTGCAAGTGCTTGTTTGTACTAACAGTACATACTAGTATGTACGACTAGTACAAATAGGAACTACTAGTAGTAGTACTAGTTTGCACTACTAGTACTGGTAAGTACAACTAGTACTAGTACTAGTATGTACTACTAGTAGATACTAGTATGTACTACTAGTAGTACATGTATGTACAACTAGAACTCGTAAATACTACTAGTATTAGTACTAATATGTACTACTAGTAGTACGTACTAGTACATACTACTAGTAGTATATACTAACACTCGTAGTACATACTAGTACTACTCGTACAAGTATGTACTACTAGTAGTACAAGTATGTACTACAAGTTGTACATACTAATACTAATACTACATACTAGTACTACATACTAGTACTACTAGTAGTACGTACTAGTACTACTAGTAGTATGTACTAATACTACTACTAGTACATACTAGTAGTACTTAGTTGTACTAGTAGTACATACTAGTATGTACTACTAGTACAACTAGTCCTACTAGTATGTACTACTAGTTGTGGTACAATATTAGAACGAGTAGTAGTACGTACTAGTAGTACGAGTACTAGTACAAGTACTAGTACTACTAGTATGTACTATGTACTACTAGTAGTAATACATACTAGTAGTACTAGTATTACAAATATATACTCCTTGTACTAGTACTAGTTGTACATATTTGTAGTAAAAGTACTAGTAGTATGCACTACGAATAATAGTAGTAGTAGTACTACTATGTACTAATAGTATTACTGTATACTAGTATATACTAGTACAAGTATATACTAGTATATTAGTATATACTAGTACTAGTACTAGTATATACTAATATACTGTATACTAGTATATACTAGTACTAGTATATACTAGTATACTAGTATATATTAGTACTAGTACTAGTATATACTAGTATATATACTAGTACTAGTAAATACACTAGTATATACTAGCACTAGTATACTAGTATATATACTAGTATACTAGTATATACTAGTATTCTAGTATATATACTAGTATATATATACTAGTATATACTAGTATACTAGTATATATACTAGTATATATATAAACTAATATATATACTAATATATATACTAGTATACTAGTATATACTAGTACACTAGTATATATACGAGTATATATACTTGTATATATACAAGTATGCCAGTAAATATACGAGTATATATACTAGTATATACTAGTATATATACTGGTATATATATACTGGTATATATATACTGGTATATATATACCGGTATATATATACCGGTATATATATACCGGTATATATATACTAGTATATATATATACTAGTACATATATATACTAGTATATATACTAGTATATATATACCAGTATGTATATACTACTATATATACTAGTATATATATACTAGAATATATACTAGAGTATACTAGTATATATACTAGTATATATTAGTATATATACTAGTATATACTAGTATATATATACAAGTATATATACTAGTATATATACTAATATATATTAGTATTTATACTAGTATATATATACTAGTACATATACTAGTATTTATATTAGTATATATATACTAGTATATATACTATATATACTAGTATATAGATACTAATATATACTAGTATACTAGTATATATATACTAGTATATACTAGTATATATATTATATATACAAGTATATACTAGTAACACTCCTAGTACTACTTCGTACTAGTCGTGCTAGTACTACTAGTGTATACTTGTACTAGTATATACTATATACTAATATATATACTTGTATTTATACTAGTATATTTACTAGTACACTAGAATATATACTAGTAAATATACTAGTATACTAGTATATATTCTAGTATACTAGTATATATATTACTATATATACTAGTATACTAGTATATATACTAGTACATATACTAGTATACTAGTATAAATACCAGTATACTAGTACTAGTATATATACTAGTATATACTAGTACTAGTACTAGTATATACTAGTACTAGTACATACTAGTATATACTAGTATATACTAGTACTAGTATACGCTAGTATACTAGTTTATATACTAGTATATACTAGTACTAGTAGCCTAGTATACTAGAATATGTACTAGTACATATATTAGTACTAGTATACTTGTATATTAGTATATATACTAGTATATATACTAGTACTAGTATATATACTAATATATATACTAATATATATACTAGTAAACTAGTATACTAGTATATATACTAATATATATACTAGTATACTAGTATACTAGTATATATACTAGTATACTAGTATATAAACTAGTATATATATACTAGTACACTAGTATACAAATATACTAGTATATAATAATATATACTAGTATATATACTAGTATACTAGTACTAGTATATACACTAGTATATACTAGTGTATATACTGGAATATATATTAGTATATACACCAGTCTATATACTAGTATACTAGTATATATACTAGTATACTAGTATATATACTAGTATACTAGTACGTACTAGTACTAGTATATACTAGTATACTAGTACGTACTAGTACTAGTATATACTAATATATATATTAGTGCTAGTATATACTAGTATTAGTATATACGAGTACAAGTATATATTAGTATATACTAGTATATATACTAGTGCTAGTATATACTAGCACTAGTATATATACTAGTACATACTAGTATATATACTAGAATATATACTAGTATACTAGTACTAGTATATACACTAGTATATACTAGTGTATATACTAGTATATATACTAGTATATTAGTACTAGTATATACTAGTGTATATACTAGTACTAGTATACTAGTATTAGTATATACACCAGTATATACTAGTGTACATACTAGTATATTAACTAGTATACTACTACTAGTATATACTAGTACTAGTATATACTATGGCTTATACTAGTACTAGTATATACACTAGTATATACTATTACTAGTATATACTAGTACTAGTATATACACTAGTATATACTAGTATATACTAGTATACTAGTATATACTAGTATATACGAGTACTAGTACTAGTATATATACTAGTTCATATACTAGTAGACTAGTATATATACTAGTATACTAGTATATATACTAGTACTAGATTATACTAGTAGTAGTATATACTAGTATATATTAGTGTACTAGTATATACTAGTACTAGTACTAGTATATACACTAGTATATATACTAGTATATATACAAATATATATACTAGTATATACTAGTACTAGTACTAGTATATATACTATTATATATACTAATATACTAGTACATATACTAGTATATATACTAGTATTCGAGTATATATACTAGTATATGTACTGGCATACTTGTATATATATTAGTACTAGTATATACTAGTACTAGTATATACTAGTATATACTAGTATATATTAGTACTAGTATATATTAGTATATACTAGTATATACTAGTATACTAGTATATACTAGTACTAGTACTAGTATATATTCCAATATATATATTAGTATATGCTAGTATATATACAAGCACGTATATTAGTATATATACAAGTATATATATTAGTATATATATACTAGTTCATATACTAGTATATATACTAGAATATTAGTATATGTACTAGTATATATATACTAGTATACTAGTATATACACTAGTAAATACTAGTTTACTAGTATACTAGTATATATGTACTAAGATATATACTAAGATGTTTGTATATCTACTAGTACATATACTAGTACATATACCAGTATACGAACCAGTATATATACTAGTATACTAGTACGTACTGATACTAGTATATACTAGTATATACTAATACTAGTACTAAAACTAGTACTAGTATATACTAATACTAGTACAAGTATATACTAATTTATACTAGTACTAGTATATACTAATACTAGTACTAGTATATATACTAATACTAGTATTAAAACTAGTATACTAACATATATACTAGTATATATACTAGTATATACTAGTATATATACTAGTACTAGTATATACTATCACTAGTATATATATTAGTATATATACTAGTATATACTAGTACTAGTATGTACTAGTACTAGTATGTACGAGTATATACTAGTATATATACTATTATATATACTAGTATGTACGAGTATATACTAGTATATATACTAGTATATACTAGTATATACACTAGTATATATACTAGTGTATATACTAGTATATATACTAGTGTATATACTAGTATACTAGTACTAGTATATACTAGTATATACACTAGCATGTACTAGTACTAGTATATACTAGTATATACTAGTACTTGTATATACACTAGTATATACTAGTACTAGCATATACTAGTTCATATACTAGTATACTAGTATATATTCTAATATACTAGTATATATACTAGTACTAGTTTGTACTAGTACTAGTATATACTAGTATATATTAGTGTACTAGTACATAGTAGTACTAATACTAGTTTATATACTAGTTTATATACTAGTATATACTAGTATATATACAAGTATATTTACTAGTATATATACTAGTATATATATAAGTATATATACTAGTATATATACTAGTATGCTAGTATATACAAGTACTAGTACTAGTATATATACTATTATATACAAGTATATATACAAGTACTAGTACTAGTATATACTATTACTAGTATATACTAGTATATACTAGTGCTAGTATATATTAGTATATACTAGTAAATACTAGTATACTAGTATATACTAGTACTAGTATAATTTAATATATACTAGTATTAGTAAATATACTAGTACTAGTACGTACTAGTATACTAATATATATACTAGTACTAGTATATATACAAGTATACTGGTATATATATTGGCACATATACTGGCAAATATACTGGTATATATACTGGTATATATATTGGTATATATACTAGTATATACTAGTGTATATACTTGTTTACATACTAATATATATACTAATCTATTCTAGTATATATATACTAGTATATACTAATATACTAGTATATAATAGTATAGTATATATATATACTATACTAGTATATACTAATATATATATACTAGTATATATACTAGTATATACTAGTATACTACTATATACGAGTGCTAGTAAATACTAGTATTGTAAATACTAGTATCTACTAGTGTATACTAGTATATATACTAGTATACTAGTTGATATACTAGTACTAGTGTATACCAGTATATACTAGTACTAGTATATATATTAGTATACTAGTATATATACTTGTATACTAGCACTAGTACTATATACTAGTATATACTAGTATATACTAGTACTAGTATATACTATACACTATATACTAGTATATACTATATTCTAGTATATATATACTAGTATACCAGTATATATATACTAGTATATATACTAGTTTCTACTAGTATATATATACTTGTATATACTATTATATATACTAGTATATATATACTAGTATATACTAGTATATATATACTAGTATATATACTAGTACTAGTATATATACTTGTATATATACTAGTTCTAGTATATATACTAATATATCTACTAGTATATATACTTGTATATATACTAGTTCTAGTATATGTACTTGTATATATACTAGTTCTAGTATATATACTTGTATATCTACTAGTATATGTACTAGTATACATACTAGTATATACTAGTATACTAGTATACTAGTATATATATTAGTATATATACTAGTAGATATACTAGTATACTAGTTTATATACTAGTTTATATACTAGTATACTAGTATATATACTAGTATATATATACTAGTATACTAGTATATACTAGTATATATCTTAGTATACTAGTGTATATACTAGTACTAATACACTAGTATGTATACTAGTACTAGTATATACTAGTATATACTATTTCAAATACTAGTATACTAGTATATATACTAGTATACCAGTATATATACTAGTATATACTAGTATACTAGTTTATATACTCGTGTATATACTAGTATATACTAGTACTAGTACTAGTATATATACTAGTTCATATACTAGTATATTAGTATATATACTAGTATATATACTAGTACTAGTTTATACTAGTACTAGTATATACTAGTATATACTAGTACTAGTATATACTAGTACATATTAGTATATACTAGTATATACTAGTATACTAGTATATACTAGTACTAGTACTTGTATATATACAAGTATATATAGTAGTATATATACTAGTATATATACTAGTATATATTAGTATACTAGTATATACACTTATATATATATACTAGTATACTAGTATATATACTAGTATATACTAGTATGTATACTAGCATATATATTAGTATACTTGTATATATACTAGTACTAGTATATAATAGTACTCGTATATACTAGTATATACTAGTATACTAGTATATATACTAATATATATATTAGTATACAAGTATATATACTAGTACTAGTTTATACTAGTATATACTAGCACTAGTATATACTAGTATATATTGGTATATACTAGTATACTAGTATATACTAGTACTAGTACTAGTACATATACTTGTATACTCGCACTAGTACTAGTATATACTAGTATATGCTAAATACTATATACTATTATATACTATATACTAGTATATATATACTAATATACTAGTATATATATACTAGTATATATACTAGTATATACTAGTATATATATACTTGTATGAACTATTATATATACTAGTATATAAATAGTAGTATATACTAGTATATGTATACCAGTATATGTACTAATACTAGTATATATACTTGTATATATACTAGTTCTAGTATATATACTAGTATATCTTCTAGTGTATGTACTAGTATATGTACTAGTATATACTAGTATACTAGTATACTAGTATATATATTAATATATATACTAGTAGATATACTAATATACTAATTTATATACTAGTTTATATACTAATATACTAGTATATATACTAGTATACTAGTATATACACTAGTATATACTAGTATTTATACTAGTATATATACTAGTATACTAGTATTCATACTAGTATTAGCATAAACTAGTACTAGTATATACTAATACTAGTATATATACTAGTTCATATACTAGTATACTAGTATATATACTACTATATATACTAGTTTATATACTAGTATATATACTAGTATACTAGTATATATACTAGTATACTAGTATATATACTAGTACTAGTACTAGTGTATACTAGTATATACTAGTGTTAGTACTAGTATATAGTATATACTAGTACTAGTACTAGTATATATACTAGTTCGTATACTAGTATATTAGTCTATATACTAGTATTTATACTAGTATACTAATATATATACTAGTACTAGTTTATACTAGTACTAGTTTATACTAGTATATACTAGTACTAGTATATACTAATATATATTAATATATACTAGTATATATTAGTATACTAGTATATACTAGTACTAGTACTAGTTTATATACTAGTATATATATACTAGTATATATATTAGTATATATACTAGTATATATATACTAGTATATATATTAGTATATATACTAGTATATATATACTAGTATATATATTAGTATATATACTAGTATATAGTTGTATACTAGTATATATACTAGTACTAGTATATACTAGTACTAGTATATACTAGTACTAGTATATACTAGTACTAGTATATATACTAGTCCTAGTACTAGTATATACTAGTATACTAGCACTAGTACTAGTATATACTAGTATATATATACTAGTATATATACTAGTATATGCTTGTATATATATACTAGTATATGTATATTAGTATATAATAGTATATATGCTATTATATAATTACTAGTATACTGGTATATATCTACTAGTATATATATACTAGTATACTAGTATATATATACTAGTACACTAGTAGAACATACAAGTACTAGTATTAAGATGTACTACAAGTAGTACTTGTATCAGTACCAATACTAGTACTAGTACTAGTAATACATTACTACTGTTAGTTTTAGTATTACTACTAGTCGTACATACTGGTAGTGCTAGTTGTATTAAAGGAACACACTACTAGTAGTATTAGTAGTACACCCTACTAGTTGTCTTAGTAGTACATTACTAGTACTAGTTCTTGTACTATTAGTAGTACATACTAGTACTACTATTCGTAGTACATACTGGTAGTACTAATTGTACATACTAGTATGTACTACTAGTACTAATTATAGAAGTACTATTAGTGCTTGTACTAGTACTAAGAGTGCATACTAGCAGTACATACTTGTACTACTTGTAGTACATACTAATACTAGTAGTACATACTTGTATGAGTAGTACTAGTATGTACTACTAGTATTAGTATGTACTACTAGTAGTATGTACTAGTATGTACTACTAGTAGTACATATTAGTACTAATACTGGTAGTATTTACGAGTTCTAGTTGTACATACATGTACTACTAGTAGTACATACTAGTATCTACTAGTAGTACATACTAGTACTAGTACTAGTAGTACTTACCAGTATTAGTAGTGCAAACTAGTACTACTACTAGTAGTACTTATTTGTACTGGTAGTACATACTAGAATGTACTACTAGTAAAAACTAGCACTTGCACTACTATTAGTATGTACTACTAGTAGTGCATTCTAGTAGTACGTACAAGCACTGGTGCTAGTACTAGTACGTACAACTACTACTAGTATGTACTGCTAGTACTAGAACGTGCTACTAGTACTAGTACGTGCTACTACTAAGTGTACATACTAGTATTACTAGTAGATACTAGTACTTCTACTAGTAGTACTCGTAGTAGTACTCGACCTAATAGTAGTATAAGTAGAAGTATTAGAACTAGTAGTAGTACAAGTAAAAGTACTTGTAGTATTATTAGTACTAGTAGTAGTACATACTAGTAGTACAGACAACTAGTACATACTAATAGTACAGACACCTACTACAATCAAGAAGTATATACTAGTTGTACAATCTAGTAGTACTCGAACTATTAGCACTAGTAGTACATACTAGTACTAGTAGTGGTACATATTAGTAGTGCATACTAGTGATACTAGTAAACTACTTGTACAATAAGTAGTACCAGTAGGACGTACTAAGACAAATAGTACATACTAGTAGTAAAACTAGTAGTAGAAGTACTAGTAATACTAGTACTACTACTACTAGTATTAGTACGTACTAGTACATACTAGTACTACAACTACTAGTACTAGTAGTACATACTAGTATGTACTGCTAGTAATACTAATACTAGTATTACTAGTAGTAGTACTAATATGTACTGGTACTAGTAGTACATATTAGTATGTACTACTAGTAGTACTAGTCTGTACTACTAGTAATAGTAGTACATATTAGTATGTACTACTAGTAGTACTAGTCTGTACTAGTAGTAGTAGTAGTACTAATATGTACTGATACTAGTAGTACATATTAGTATGTACTACTATTATTTACTACTAGTACTACTAGTATGTTGTAGTTGTATGTACTAGTTGTAGTTCTACGAGTACATACTACTTGTACTATTACTACTACTTGTACAACTACTAATAGTAGTACTTGTACTAGTAGTAGTAGTACTACTCCTAGTAGTTGTTACAAGTACTACTAGTATGTACTACGATAAGTACGTACCACTGCTACAAGTACTAGTAGTAAATACTAGTATGTTTACTACTAGTACATACCAGTAGTATGTACATATTAGTATGTATACTACTAGTACATGCCAGTAGTATACATACTGGTACATATTAGCACTTCTAGTACATACGAGTATGTATACTACTAGTACGTACTAGTACATACTAGAAGTATACAAACTAGTATGTACCAGTAGTATCCATACTAGTATGTACTACTAGTACATTAGTACTAGTAGAATGTACTATGAGTACATTCTAGTAACACATACTAGTAAATACTACTAGTAGCACATACTAGTAAATACTACTAGTATTAGTAGTAGTACTAGTATGTACTTCTAGTATGTACTACTAGTATGTACAAATACTAGTACTACTAGTACATACTTGTACAACTACTACTAGTTCTAGTAGTATATACTAGTAGTACATACTGGAAGTACATACAAGTATGCACTAGCTGTAAAAAAAACTAGTATGTACTAGTATTAGTACATACTAGTAGTACTACAACTAGAAGCACTACAACTAGTACTACTACAACAACTAGTAGTATTAGTACTAGTAGTAGTAGTTGTACTACTAATAGTAGTTCTAGAAGTATGTACTAGTACTACAACAACTAGTACTAGTATTACTAGTATTACTAGTATTACATGGTAGTAGTACATTCTAGTGTATACTATTAGTACTATTAGTACTATTAGTAGTAGTACGAGTATGCACTAATAGTATGTAATACTAGTACTAGCACTACTAGTACATACTAGTAGTAGTAGTCATAGTATGTACTAGTAGTATTAGTACGACTTCTAGTACTACATATTAGTAGTACTAGTAGTACATACTAATAGTACTAGTACTAGTACTAGTAGCATGTACAACTAGTATTATTAGTATATACTACTAGTACATCCTAGTAGTATTAGTACTAGTAGTACTAGTACATACTAATACTAGTACTAGTACTAGTACTACTAGTAGTACATAATACTAATAGTACTAGTAGTACATAATACTAATAGTACTAGTAGTATTAGTGCTAGAACTACTACTAGTAGTACCCACTAGTAATACATACTAGTACTATTACTATGTACTATTAGTACTATTAGGACATACTAGTAGTACATGCTAATATTAACTAGTAGTACATGCTAATATGAACTAGTAGTACATGTTAATATGAACTAGTAGTACATGCTAATATGAACTATTACTAGTAGTACATGCTAATATGAAGTAGTAGTACATGCTAATATGAACTAGTAGTACATGCTAATATGAACTATTACTACTATTACGTATTACTACTACTAGTAGTAATAGTACTACTAGTATGTATTACTAGTATTAATAGTACGTACTACTAGTACTAATAGTACTTGAATGTACTACTAGTATGTACCACTAGTACTACTAGTAAGTACTATTACTACTAGTTGTACATACTAGTATGTACTTGTAGTACTACTAGTAATAGTACTAGTCGTACAGGTAGTACGTACTATTAGTAGTACTAGTTGTACGTACTACTACTACTAGTACATACTCGTAGTACATACTAGAATGTACTACTTCTAGTGTGTACTATTAGTACTAGTCCGTACTACTAGTACTACTTTTTGTACTATTAGTACATGTTCCAGTACTAGTAGTAGTAATATGTAGTTGTACTAGTAGTACATATTAACATGTACTAGTAGCATGTCCTACTAGTATGTACTACTTGTAGTAGTACTAGGATTAGTACTAATACTACTAGTATTATGTACTGTCAGTACTAATAGTACTCGTACTACTAGTACGTACTACTAGCATATACTACTAGTATTAATAGTATATATTAGTAGTACATAATAGTACATACTAGTAGTACATACATGTAGTACAAATTAGTAGTACATACGTGTAGTACATACTAATAGTAAAGATTAATAGTGCATGCTTATTATATGTACTACAAGTAGTACATACTAGTATTAGTATTAGTATTAGTACGTACTACTACTACTAGGATTAGTATGTACTACTACTAGTACTAGTACGTACCACTACTACGAGTATGTACTACTATTACTAGTATGTAGTACGTACTAGTACTAGTAGTACTTACTAGTATTAGTAGTACTTACTAGTACTAGTGGTAGTAGCAGTAGTTAGTACTACTTGTAGTGGTAGTAGTAGTAGTAAGTACTAGTATTAATAGTACTTACTAGTACTTATAGTAGTTGTAGTACTATTAATAGTACTACTAGTATGTACTACTTGTCCTAGTATGTACTACTTGTCCTAGTATATACTACATGTGCTAGTGCTTACTACTTCTACTAGTACTAGTATTAGTAGTGCTAGTACTTGTAGTAGTAGTAATGGTACGTACTAATAGTATGTACTACTACTGTACTACTAGTCTGTACTACTCATATGTACTAATAGTAAAGATTTACATGTGTACATATGTATATATGTATGTATTAATACAAATGTACCCATGTACTACTAGTACTACTTTGTACCAATAATTAGTAATACTAGTACTTATTATTACTACTAAGTACTAATAATAGCATTATTAGTATTAGTACTACTAGTAATAGTATTATTACTAAGTTATATACTACTTTGAGTAGTACTAATAGTAGTACTACTATTATTAGTAGTAATGGTACTTGTAATATTACTAGTAGTACTAGTATTTGTAGTAGTAATATTAGTAGTACATACTAGTAGTAGTACTAGTACTAGTACTAGTACTACATACAAGTAGTACTAGTAGTATATACTACTAATACATACTAATATATACTACTAATACTACTACTACTAGTACTAGTGCTAGTATATATTATTAGTACTACTAATATGTACTACTATTACCACTACTACTAGTACGTATTAGTAGTATATACTACTAGTACTACTATGTACTACTAGAACTAGTGCTAGTATGTACAAGTACTTATGTACCACAAGTACTAGTACATGTGGTACTAGTATATACTAGTAATACTTTTACTATGATTACTAGTACTACTAGTAGTATGTACTAATAGTATATACTAGTAATACTTTTACTAAGATTACTAGTAGTACTAGTAGTATGTACTACTAGTATATACTAGTAATACTTTTACTATGATTACTAGTAGTACTAGTAGTATGTACTACTAGTTGTACTACTAATATTAGTAGTACTATGTACTACTAGTAACACCAGTACTATGTAATACTAGTTCGACGAGTAGAACATAGTACAAAC
Source organism: Amborella trichopoda (assembly GCF_054954075.1). Classification (NCBI taxonomy): domain Eukaryota; kingdom Viridiplantae; phylum Streptophyta; class Magnoliopsida; order Amborellales; family Amborellaceae; genus Amborella; species Amborella trichopoda. The sequence goes on from NC_142340.1 coordinate 25,241,000, forward strand.
TAGTTGTACTAGTTGTACATAATAGTAGTACTAGTAGTACATACGAACTAGTACTGCAAAGACTACAAGTGCATTTGTACTACTAGTATATACATAGTAGTACATACGTACTACTACTAGTACGTACTACTAGTACATACTACTAGTACTTTGTACATAGTACTATATCATACTAGTTAGTATTACTATGTAGTAGGACATTTGTTGTACTACTACATATGTATATGTACTACATATGTAGTAGTACTACTAGTAGTACATAATATTACTAGTAATAGTGGTACATGCTTGTAGTATAGACTACTACTAGTACATACTAGTTGTATATAATAGTACTAGTACTAGTACAAACTACTACAACTAGTATGTACTACTACTATTAATATGTACTACTAGTGCTAGTACGTACTACTACTACTAGTAAGTACTACTAGTTCTAATACGTACTACTACTAGTACTAGTACTGGTACGTACTAGTAGTAGTAGTATGTGTACTTCCGCTACTAGTAAGTACTACTTGTACTAGTACGTACTAGTAGTAGTAGTATGTGTACTTCTACTACTAGTATGTACTACTTGTACTAATACGTACTACTAACTATAAATATGTGCTAGTAGTACTAGTATTAGTACTACTAGTATGTACTACTATTACTAGAAGTAGTAAAAGTAGTATGCCCTACTAGTACTACAAGTATGTTCTACTAGTAGTACTATTCGTACTACTAGTATGAACTACTAGTACTACGAGTATTAGTACTAGTAGTACTAGTACTAGTACTACTAGTATGTACTACAAGCACTAGTACGTACTATGTACTAGTAGTATATACCACTAGTACGAAAAATTAGTACTAATAATAGTAATATTAGTACATACTTGTAATACTCGTAGTAGTACTAGTACTAGTACTAGTACTAGTACTTGTAGTACATACTAGTAGCACATACTAGTTGTAGTAGTTCATACTAGTAGTACATACTAGTAGTACTACTAGTACTAGTCGTACATACTTATAGTACAGGAAGTAGTATTTGTACTAATACTACTAGTACATACTAATAGTAGTAGTATGTACTAGTACAAGTGGTACATACTAGTAGTACATGCTAGTAGTAGTACGTAGTAGTAGTAGTAGTACATACTATTAGTAGTAGGACGTACTAGTACTAGTAGTACATACTAGTAATAGTGGTATGTACTAATACTAGTATTAATACTACTAGTACGTACTACTAGTAAGTACTAATACTAATATTTACTATTAAGAGTATGTACTTTTAGTTCTTATAGTACATAATACTAGTAGTACTATCACTTGTACTACTATTAGTGCTACTAGTATTACTAGTAGCACGTACTATTACTGGTACTACTATTAGTACATACTAGTACTGGTACTACTACTACTACTGGTACATTGTAGTAGTACATACTAGTATGTACTACTACTACTGTTAGTACTAATAGTACACACTAATATGTACTACTAGTAGTTGTACTAATACAACTAGTAGTACAGACTAGTGTGTACTACTAGTACTAGCAGTAGTAGTAGTATTGTGTACTACTAGTACTATTAGTAGTAGTACTATGTACTACTACTAGTAGTAGTAGTACAATTTACTACTAGTCTTAGTAGTAGTAGTAGTATGTACTACTAGTACTTGTAGTAGTCGTAGTAGTACATACTAGTAGTACTAATAGTATATAGTAGTAGTACATACAAGTGTGTACTACTAGTACTTCTACTAGTAGTAGTAGTATGTACTACTAGTACAACTAGTAATACTAATATGTACTACTAGTAGTAGTACTGGTCCTAGTAGTTGTACCACTAGTATTAGTAGTAAGACTAAGAGTACTACTAATAGTACTAATGCTAGTATTAGTACTACTACTAGCAGTACATACTAGTTTGTACTACTAGTACTAGTAGTAGTTGTACTAGTATGTACTATTGCTACAAGAATTAGTACAACTAGTAGTACATACTACTATGTACTACTAGTACAAGTAGTAGTTGTACGAGTGTGTACTAGTAGTATTAGTATTAGTACAACTAGTAGTACATACTACTATGTACTACTAGTACTAATAGTAGTAGTATGTACTACTAGTATTAGTACAACTATTAATAGTACATACTTGTAGTACTAGTTGTACAAGTAATACTTATTAGTATGTACTACTAGTACTATTAATAGTAGTAGTAGTTTGTACTCTAATACTAGTACTAAATATAATAATAATTGCAGTACCAATACTAGTAGTAATAATACTAGTAGTAGTAGTACTCGTACTTATATTATTAGTATGTTCTTCAAGTATGTACTCTTAGTACTAGTAGTTGTAGTCCTAATAGTACATATTAGTGATACATACTACTAGTAGTAGTACTATTAATAGTACTACGATAACGTACTACTAGTAGTAATAGTAGTACATACTACTATGTACTTATAGTTTGTACTACTAGTACTAGTAGTAGTAGTAATTTGTACTACTAGAACAAGTATAACTACTAGTATGTACTACAAGTAGTATTAATAGTATGTACTACTAGTACTAGTAGTAATAATACTAGTAGTACTAGTACTAGTAGTACTAGTACTAGTACTTATACTACTAGTATGTACTCTTAGTATTATTAGTTGTAGTCTTAATTGTACTAGTAGTGCTACTAGTACTTGCACTACTCGTACTTGCACTACTCGTACCACTAGAATTAGAAATAGTACTACTACTAATACTACCAGAATGTACTATTAGTAGTAGCACTAGTATGTACTTCTAGTAGTACTAGTACTAGTATGTACTAGTAGTATGTTCTACTTATAATACTAATACTAGTATGTACTACTTGCACAAACTAATATAGTACATACTAGTATGTACTATTAGTAGTGCTAATTCTACTAGTACATACTAGTATAACACTACTAGTACAAGTTGTGCATACTACTAGTACATACTACTACTACTAATACCAGTACATATTAGTCGAACATACTAGTATGTACTACTAGTACGTAATACTAGTACGTACTATTAGTAGTATTAGTACTACTATACATACAAGTACTACTAGTACGTACTGCTAGTTTGTACTATAAGTACTAGTATTAGTAATAGTAGTATGTACTACTAGTACTTGTAGTAGAAGTACTAGTTGTAGTAATACTAGTATTACTAGTTTTACATACTAATAGTATTAGTAGTACATACTAGTACGTACTACTAGTACTAGGAGTTGTAGTACTAGTATGTACTACTAGTAGTAGTATTAGTACTAGTATTACTCGTACGTAGTACTAGTAGTACTCATACGTAGTACTAGTAGTACATACTAGTATGTACGTGTAGTTTGTACTACTAGTAGTACTAGTTGTAGTATGTATTAGTAGTATGTACTAGTAGTATGTACTATTAGTATTAGTAGTAGTGTACTAGTTTGTACTAGTAGTACTAGTACTAATACTACTAGTACTACATACAAATAGTAGTAGTAGTCCATACTAGTAGTACATACTAGTAATACTAGTATTGGTACTACTATTAATAATAGTACTTGTAGTACATACTAGTATATACTACTTGTATTACTAGTACTGCTACTACTAGTAGTAATAGTACTTGTAGTGCATACTAATATATACTACTAGTACTACTGGTATGTACTACTCGTAAGTACGATTGTATGTACTAGTACTACTAGTACTAGTACATACTGGTACTACTCCTGTTAGTACATACTAGTACATGCTATTAGTACGTACTTCTAGTACTACTATTATTAGTACTAGTAGTGCTAGTACTACTTGTAGTACTAGTACTAGTACTACTAGTTTGTACTACAACTAGTACACACTACTACGAGTACTAGTCGTAGATACTACTAGTACATACTAGGTACATAGTACTAGTACATACTATTATGTACTACTAGTATATATTAATTAATACTTGTAGTATGTACTAGTAGTATGTACTACTAGTAGTACTAGTATTAGTTGTACTAGTACTAATACATACTAGTAGTACATACTAATAGTACATACTACTAGTACTAGTTGTACATACTATTATGTACTACTAGTATGTACTATTAATAGTACTCGAACTAGTACTACTAGAATTACTATTACTGGTACTGGTTCTAGTACTACTAGTACTATTACGTACAACTAGTACTAGTACTAGTACTTGTAGTACTTACTACTAGTAGTACGTACTACCAGTAGTACTAAGTGTACATTACTAGTACTAGTACTACTAGTATATACTATTAAAACTATTAATATGTTCTACTAGTAGTTCTAGTATGTAATAGTACTAGTATGTACTACTACTTGTAGTGCAAGTACTAGTAGTACTAGTATGTACTAGTAGTAGTAGTACTAGAAATAGTAGTGATAGTACTAGTTCTAGTAGTACTAGTACTAGTAGTACTAGTGCTAGTACATACTAGTAGTACTAATTGTACTAGTACTAGTAGTACTAGTGCTAGTACATACTAGTAGTACTAATTGTACTAGTACTAGTAGTACTAGTGCTAGTACATACTAGTAGTACTAATTGTACTAGTACTACTAGTGGTATTAGTAGTTGTGCTAGTACTACTAGTACTATTATTATGTACTGCTAGTAGTACTAGTACTACTAGTATATACAACTAGTATATATTAGTACTAGTACTACTAGTATGTACTACTAGTACTAGTATGTACAACTAGTACTAGTACCCCTAGAACTAGTATGTACTAGTAGTAGTATGTATTATGTAGTACTGGTATGTATTAGTATTAGTATGTATTATGTAGTACTAGTAAGTACTATGTAGTACAAGTATGTAATAGTATTTGTACTAAAAAAGTGCATATGTACTTGTACTACATATTTGTATGCAGTACTTGTAATACTAGTATAGTAATAATGCCACTATTAGTCTTACTATAATGGAACTACTATTACAAATAGCAGTTGTACTAATAATATTAGCAACACTAGTATTAATAATAGTAGTACACTAATACAATTGTGGTAGTACTATTACTACTAGTAGTAATATTACTATGAGTATTATTAGTAATAGTACACGGTAGTACTATTAGTACATACTAGTAATTGTACTAATACAAGTAGTATTACTATTCGTAATAGTATTACTAATAGTAGTACTTCTTATAGCAGTAATAATAGTAATAGTAACGCTAATAGTAATACTACTCATACATATGCACACATGTATTAGTACACATATGGTAGTACTATTACTACTAGTAAGTACTAAGTGTACTAGTAGAACTAGTACTAGTACTACTAGTCTGTACTACTAGAAGTACATTACTAATACTACTAGTATGTATGTATAGTTCGTACTAGTATATACTACTAGTATGCATTGCTAGTATGTACTACTAGTACTACTAGTAATACTATAAGTATGTACTAGTTTACAAACTAGTACTAGTTCTAGTATTAGTATGTACTAGTAGTAGTGGAAGTATTATGTGCTAGTAGTAGTAGATAATAGTTGTAAGAGTGCTAGTACTACAAGAATTACTAATACTATTATTACTAGTAGATTATGCACTTGTAGTTTGTACTACTAGTAGCATGTACTACTAGTAGTTGTAGTACTAATAAATATTTGTAGTACTAGTACTAGTACTACTACTACTAGTAGTACATACTAATAGTACTAGTAATGTACTACTAGTACGTACTACAAGTACTGGTACTAGTAGTAGTACGTACTACTAGTACAAACTAGAAGTACATACTAGTAGTACTAGTAGTACATACTACTACTATGTACTACTAATATTACTACTATATACTACTAGTTTGTCCTAATAGTATGAACAAGTACTAGTCTTTGTACTAGTTTTTACTAGTAGTACTACTATTATTACTATTAGTACATACTAGTAGTACTACTAGTACGTACTACTAGTATGCACTACTAGTATGTACAAGTAGTATATACGACTAGTAGTACTAGTACTTACACTACTAATACGTACTAGTACGAGTAGTACATACTAGTAGTACTACTAGAATTAGTAGTTCTAGTAGTACTTACTAGTAGTACTAGTACTAGTATTAGAAATGTTTTATTAGTACAACTAGTAGTAGTAGTACATATTAGCAGAAGTACTAGTATGTACTAGTACTAGTACAAGTACTAGTACTACTAGTATGTACAACTAGTACTAGTACATACTAGTACTACTAGTACGTACTAGTACTAGTAGTACATATTAGCAGAAGTACTAGTACGTACTAGTACTAGTACAAGTACTAGTACTACTAGTATGTACAACTAGTACTAGTACATACTAGTACTACTAGTATGTACTACTAGTACTAGTATGTACAACTAGTACTAGTTCCTCTAGAATTAGTATGTACTGGTATTAGTATGTATTATATTGTACTAGTATGTACTAGTATTAGTATGTATTATGTAGTACTTGTAAGTACTATGTAGTACAGCTATGTAGTAGTATTTGTACTCGTATGTACTAGTACTACATACTAGAATGTAGTACTAGTACTAGTAGTTTGTAATACTTCTAGTACTACTATTAGTGCATCTGTACTTGTACTACGTACTTGTATGCATTACTAGTAATACTATTATAGTAATAATTCCACTATTAGTACTACTATAATGGAACTACTATTACAGATAGCAGTAGTACTAATAATATTAGTAACACTAATATTAATATTAGTAGTACTACTAATACTTTTGTAGTAGTAGTACTACTACTAGTAGTAATATTACTATTAGTATTATTAGTAATAGTACTCAGTAGTACTATTAGTACATACTAGTAATTGTACTAATACACATGTACTAGTACACATATGGTAGTACTATTACTACTAGTACGTACTAAGTGTATTAGTAGAACTAGTACTAGTACTACTAGTCTGTACTACTAGTAGTACATTACTAATACTACTAGTATGTACTACTAGTTTGTACTAGTATATACTGCTAGTATGCTTTGCTAGTATGTACTACTAGTAATACTATAAGTATGTTCTAGTGTACAAATTAGTACTAGTTCTAGCACTAGTATGTACTAGTAGTACTAATACTAGTACCATTAGTACATACTAGTATGTACTAGTAGTACTAATACTAGTACTATTAGTACATACTAGTATGTACTAGTAGTACTAATACTAGTACTATTAGTACATACTAGTATGTACTAGTAGTACTAATACTAATACTATTAGTACATACTAGTATGTACTAGTAGTAGTAGAAGTATTATGTGCTAGTAGTAGTAGATACTAGTTGTAGTAGTGCTAGTACTATTATTACTAGTAGTATTATGCACTTGTAGTTTGTACTATTAATAGCATGTACTACTAGTAGTTGCAGTACTAGTATATACTTGTAGTACTAATACTAATATTATTACTACTAGTAGTACATACTAATAGTATTAGTAATGTACTACTAATACCACTAGTAGTACGAACTACAAGCACTGGTACTAGTAGTAGTACGTACTACTTGTACTAGTATGTACTAGTAGTACGAGTACTACTAGAAGTACATACTAGTAGTACTAGTAGTACATACTACTAGTATGTACTACTAATATTACTAGTATATACTACTAGTTTGTGCTAATAGTACGAACAAGTACTAGTCTTTGTACTAGTTTTTACTAGTAGTACTACTATTATTACTACTAGTACATATAAGTGGTATTACTATTACATACTAGTATGTACTATTAGTATGCACTACTAGTATTAGTACTTGTAGTAGTACTAGTATGTACAAGTAGTATATACAACTAGTAGTACTAGTACTTACACTACTAATATGTACTAGTACGAGTAATACATACTAGTAGTACGACTTGTACTAGTAGTTCTAGTAGTACATACTAGTAGTACTAGTACTAGTATTGAAAATGTTTTACTAGTACAACTAGTAGTATGTACTATTAATACTAGTATTACGTACTAGTAGTACATATTAGCAGTACATACTAGGAGTACTAGAACTAGTACTTGTACTAGTAGTACTAGTTCCAGTACCACTAGTAGCACATACTAGTAATACTAGTAATACATACTAGTATGTACTAATACTAGTTTGTACTAGTACATACTTATACTTCTACGACTAATACTACTAGTAGTACTTATTACAAGTACATACTAGTGCTACTAGTAGTACATACTAGTACTATATCTACTAGTATGTATTAGTAGTACTATTACTTGTAGTATATACTACTAGTAGTAGTACGACTAGTACATACTAGTATGTACTACTGCTTGTGCTACTACTAGTACATGCGACTAGTTCATACCAGTACCAGTAGTAGTACTACCAGTACATAGTAGTATGTACTACTAGTAGTACATACTACTAGTGGTACTACTACTAGTAATAGTATGTACTAGTAGTATGTACTACTAGATTGTAGTACTATTAGAATGTACTACTACTACTTGTACTAGTATGTACTAGTAGTACGTACAACTAGTAGTAGTATTAATACTAGAAGTAGTAGTACAAACTACTAGTAGTAATAATACTAGTATGTACTAGTAGTATGTACTACAAGTACAACTAGTTTATACTACTAGTATGTACTAGTAGTACAAACTAGTACGAGTATGTCCTAGTAATACTAGTACTACTAGTGTACTGTAGTATTAGTACGAGTACTACTAATACATACAAGTACTTGTACTACTAGTACTAGTAGCACATTCTACTCCTACTTATACAAGTATTAGTAGTACATACCAGTAGTACATACTAGTATGTACTACTAGTACTACTAGTATGTAGTACTAGTACTACTAGTATGTAGTATTAGTACTTCTAGTATGTAGTACGAGTACTAGAATATACTACTAGTACTTGTACTACTAGTAGTGCATACTAGTTGCACATACTAGTAGCTCTAGTAGTACATACTAATAGTATTAGTGCTAGTACTAATAATGTACTGCTAGTAGTATTAATTTCAGTACCACTAGTAGCACCTACTAGTAGTAGTAGTAGCACATACTAGTACTAGTACTAGTAGCACATACTAGTACTATTACTACTAGTTCTAGTAGTACATAATGTACTAGTACTAGTACTACTAGTACATACTTATACTGCTACAACTAGTACTACTCGTAGTACATACTACTAGTACTAATGTACTAGTAGTACATACCAGTATGGATACTACTGGTACGTACTAGTTTGTATACTTCTAGTATGTACTAGTATGTACTAGTACGTACTAGTAGTATACATATTCGTATGTACTAGAAGTGCTAATATGTACCAGTATGTATACTACTGGCATGTACTAGTAGTATACATACTAGTATGTACATACTACTAGTATGTACTAGTAGTATACATACTAGTATTTACTACTAATACTAGTAGCAGTAGTACGTACTTGTCGTAGTACATACTAATAGTACTTGTATAAACTACTAGTAGTAGTAGTACTACTACTAGTACAAGTACTACTATTAGTAGTTGTACCAGTAGTAGTAGTACAAGTAGTATGTACTCGTAGAACTACAACTAGTACATACAACTAGAACATACCAGTAGTACTAGTATTAAATAATAGTAGTACAGACGAGTACTACTAGTAGTACATACTAATATGTACTACTAGTATCAGTACATATTAGTATTACTACTACTAATAGTACAGACTAGTACTACTAGTAGTACATACTAATATGTACTACTAGTACCAGTACATATTAGTACTACTACTACTAATAATACTAGTATTAGTACATACTAGTACTACTAGTAGTACATACTAATATGTACTACTAGTACTAGTAGTTGTAGTACTAGTATGTACTAGTACGTACTAATAGTAGTAGTAGTAGTACTAGTATGTACTAGTAGTACTAGTACGTACTAGTACTTCTACTATTAGTACTACTACTAGTATGTACTATTTATCTTAGTACGTCCTACTGGTACTACTTATTGTACAAGTAGTTTACTAGTATCACTAGTATGCACTACTAATATGTACCACTACTGGTACTAGTATGTACTACTAGTGCTAGTAGTTCTAGTACAATTAGAAAGTACAACTAGTATATACTTCTTGAATGTAGTAGGTGTCTGTACTACTAGTATGTACTAGCTGTCTGTACTACTAGTATGTACTACTACTAGTACTAATAATACTACAAGTACTTTTACTTGTACTACTACTAGTTCTAGTACTTCTACTTGTACTACTATTAAATCTAGTACTACTACGAGTACTAGTAGTAGAAGTACTAGTATCTACTAGTAATACTAGTATGTACCCTTAGTAGTAGCACGTAATAGTACTAGTAGCAGGTACTAGTACTAGCAGTGCATACTAGTAGTAGTTGTACGTACTAGTACTAGCACCAGTGCTTGTATGCACTACTAGAATGCACTACTAGTAGTACATACTAATAGTAGTGCAAGTGCTAGTTTGTACTAGTAGTACATACTAGTATGTACTATCAGTACAAATAAGTACTACTAGTAGTAGTACTAGTTTGCACTACTAGTACTGGTAAGTACTACTAGTACTAGTATTAGTATGTACTACTAGTAGATACTAGTATGTACTACTAGTAGTACATGTATGTACAACTAGAACTCGTAAATACTACTAGTATTAGTACTAATATGTACTACTAGTAGTACATACTAGTACATACTACTAGTAGTACATACTAATACTAGTAGTACATACTAGTACTACTCGTACAAGTATGTACTACTAGTATTAGTATGTACTACTAGTATTAATATGTACTACTAGTAGTACAAGTATGTACTACTAGTAGTACATACTTGTACTACTAGTAGTACAAGTATGTACTACAAGTTGTACATACTAATACTAATACTACATACTAGTACTACATACTAGTACTACTAGTAGTACTAGTACGTACTACTAGTAGTACGTACTAATACTACTACTAGTACATACTAGTAGTACTTACTAGTACTAGTAGTACATACTAGTATGTACTACTAGTACAACTAGTCCTACTAGTATGTACTGCTAGTTTTGATACAGTACAAGTATGTGTAGTAGTACGTACTAGTAGTACTAGTACAAGTACAAGTACTAGTACTGCTAGTATGTACTATGTACTACTAGTAGTACTAATATTACAAGTATATACTACTTGTACTAGTACTAGTTGTACATATTTGTAGTAAAAGTACTAGTAGTAGTAGTAGTATGTACTACTAATAATAGTAGTAGTAGTACTAGTATGTACTAGTATTACTAGTACAGTATTACTTGTAGTACATACTAGTACTACTAGTAGCCCATACTAGTGCTATTAGTACTAGTAATACATACTAATACTATTTGTACATACTAGTACTATTAGTACTAGTAGTACATACTAGAACTTTTAGTACTATTACAGTATCTACTACTTGTACTAAAACTAGTACATTAGTAATGCTAGTGAAGTACTAGTTCTAGTACTACAGTACTTGTACTAATAGTACATACTAATACTACTAGTACTATTACTGTAGTACTAGTACAGTTTGTTACTACTAGTAGTAGCACTTTAAAACTACTATTAGTACGTACTACTAGTGGTACTAGTAGTAGTATGTACTATTAATACTAGAAGTAGTTGTTCTAGTATGTACTAGTAGTACTAGTACTAGTAGTATTAATAGTACATACTAGTAGTACAAAGTAGTAGTACATACTAGTATGTACTACTTGTGCTAGTAGATGTAATACTAGTATGTACTACTAGTACAACTAGTAGTACTTCTATTAGTAGTAGTACTACAAGTAATAGTAGTAGCAGTAGTAGTATGTACTACTAGTACTAGTACTAGTTGTAATATTAACAGTAGTATTGATACCAGTAGTACTAGTACTAGTACTTATACTAATAAAATCTACTGCTACTATGTACTCTTAGTACTAGTACAAGCACTACTAGTACTTCTATAATTAGTACTAGTAGTACATACTAGTATGTACAATTAGTACTACCAGTATGAACTACGAATAGTAGTACTAGTATGTACTACTAATAGTACAAGAACTAGTACTAGTAATGTACTACTAAGACAACTAGTAGTGTGTACTACTAATACTACTAGTAGTGTGTTCTTTTAGTACTACTAACACTACTAGTATGTATTACTAGTTGTGGTGCAGTACTAGTACGAGTAGTAGTACGTACTAGTAGGACTATTACAAGTACTAGTACTACTAGTATGTACTATGTATTACTAGTAGTAATACATACTAGTAGTACTAGTAATACAAGTATATACAACTTGCATATGTACTAGTAGTACATATTTGTAGTAAAAGTACAAGTAGTAGTAGTGGTATGTACTACTAATAATAGTAGTAGTACATACTATTAGTAGTACATACTAATAGTAGTAGTACATACTAGTAGTAGTAGTACATACTACTAGTAGTACATACTAATACTAGTAGTACATACTAATACTAGTAGTACATACTACCAGTAGTACATACTAATACTAGTAGTACATACTACTAGTAGTACTTACTAATACTAGTAGTACATACTACTACTACTCGTACAAGTATGTACTACTAGTAGTACAAGTATGTACTACAAGTTGTACATACTAATACTAGTACTACATACTAGTACTGTTAGTACTACGTACTAGTACTACTAGTAGTACGTACTAATACTACTAGTAGTACATACTAGTAGTACTTACTTGCACTAGTAGTACATACTAGTATGTTCTACTAGTACAACTAGTACTAGTAGTATGTACTACTAGTTGTGGTGCAGTACTAGTACGAGTAGTAGTACGTACTAGTAGGACTAGTACAAGTACTAGTACTACTAGTATGTACTATGTACTACTAGTAGTAATACATACTAGTACTACAAGTACATACTACTAGTATGTATTATGTACTACTAGTAGTAATACATACTAGTAGTACTAGTACTAAAAGTATATACACTGTTATTAGTAGTACTACTAATAATAGTAGTAGTAGTACTAGTATGTATTAGTATTACTAGTACTTGTAGTTAGTACAACTAGTAAGTACTACTAGTAGTAGTACTTGTAGAAGTAGTATATTCTAGTACTAGTACTTTCTAGTAGTACATACTAGTACTAGTAGTCGTACAACTAGTACTACTAGTAGTATACACTAATAGTAGTTGCACTATTAGTAGTATGTACTACTAGTAGTAGTGCTACTCGTACATATTAATACATACTAGTATGTACTACTTCTTGTAATACAAAGTACTATGTACTAGTAGTATGTACTACTAGTACTAGTGGAAGTAGTAATAATATGTACTTCTAGTATGTACTACAATTATGTAGTAGTACTAGAAATAGTATTACTCATACAAGTACTAGTACTAGTATTACTTGTACTACTAATATGTACTACAAGTACACGTACGTACTACTAGTACTAACAATAGTACTAGTACTAGTTGTACGTACTACCAATGGTACTAGTAGTACATTACTACTAGTAGTACTTGTACCTACTAGTTCCAATACTAGTACTACTAGTATATACTTGTACTACAACTACTAGTACTACATTCTACTAGTAGTACATACGACAAGTACATATTACTACTAGTTGTAGTAGTACCGATAGTACTAGTAATTCTAGTAGTACTAAGACTACTACTATTAGTATTTATTACTACAGCTACTGGTACTACTAGTAGTATTTACTACTAATAGTACTAGTAGTACATACTAGTAATACATACTAGTAGAATATACTAGTACTACTAGTACATATTAGTACAAATAATATAGTACGAGTAGTACATACTACTTGTACATACTATTAGTACTACTGTTATTACTAGTAGTACATACTACTAGTACTAGTAGTACATACTACTAGTTTGTACACCTAGTAGTTGTACTTGTACTAATAATAGTTCCACTAGTACAACTAGTACGTACTAGTAGTACTACTAGTAGTACTAGTTTTATTAGTAGTACATACAAATAGTACATACTAATACGTACAACTCGTATATACTACTAGTGCTACTAATACATACAAGTACTACTACGAATAGTACTAGTAGTACATACTATTAATACTTGTAGTACATAATAGTAGTACTAGTACTACTACTAGTAGTACATAATAATAGTACTAGTATTAATACTTGTACAACTACTAGTAGTACTAATAGTAGTAGTAATAGTAATATGTACGACAAGTATGTACTACTAGTGGTAGTAGTAGAATGTACTAGTAGTAGTCGTACTAATATGTGCTAATAGTACTAGTATTATTACTACTAGTAGTAAATACTCGTTGTACTAGTAGTACATACTATTAGTGCATACTAGTTGTAATACTCGTAGTACTAGTACTAGTACAGGTACTAGTAGTACTAATTCTTGTACCATTAATAGTATATACTAGTAGTACTAGAAGTACATACTAGTAGTACATACTACTATGTACTACTAGCACTAGTAGTAGTAGTACTAGTATACTAGTATATACTTGTAGTATATATACTAGTGTATATACTAGTATACTAGTATATATTAGTGGTAGTACTTGTATATACTAGTGGTACTACATACTAGTACTAGTACATATACTACTGGTATATATTGTATATACTACTAGTCGTACATACTGGTAGTACTAATGGTATATACTAGTATATGTACGACTAGTAGTACATACTAGTAGTACTATTAGTACATATGAGTAGTACATACTAGTAGTACAGCAGTAGTACATACTATTAGTACGTACTATTACTACTACTACAAGTACTAACACTACTAGTACTAGTACTAGTAGAAGTAGTAAGCACTAGCACATGTAGTACATACTAGGACAAGTAGTACATACTAGTAGTACTATTAATAGTACTACTACTACTATAAGTACTAGTAAGTACTATTAGTACTAGTACTTACTACTACTACTACCACTACAAGTAGTACTAACTACTGCTACTACTACAAGTACTAGTAACTACTACTAGTACTAGTACGTACTACATACTAGTAGTAGTAGTACATACTAGTAGTAGTGGTACGTACTAGTACTAGTAGTAGTACATACTAGTCCTAGCAGTAGTAGTACGTACTAATACTAATACTAATACTAGTATGTACTACTTGTAGTACATATTATAAGCATGCACTATTAATCTTTGCTACTAGTATGTACTACTTGTAGTACATATTATAAGCATGCACTATTAATCTTTACTACAAGTATGTACTACACGTATGTAGTACTAGTCTGTACTACTAGTACGTACTACTAGTATGTACTATTATGTACTACTAGTATATACTATTAATACTAGTAGTGCTAGTAGTACGTACTAGTAGTACGAGTACTATTAGTACTAACAGTACATAAATACTAGTAGTATTAGTACTAATCGTAGTACTACTACAAGTAGTACATACTAGTAGGACATGCTACTAGTACATGCTAATATGTACTACTAGTACTACTACATACTACTACTACTAGTACTGGAACATGTACTAATATGACAAAAAGTAGTACTAGTAGTACGGACTAGTACTAATAGTACACACTAGTAGTAGTACATTCTAATATGTACTACGAGTATGTACTAGTAGTAGTAGTACGTACAACTAGTACTACTAATAGTACGTACTACCTGTACGACTAGTACTATTACTAGTAGTAGTACAAGTACATACTAAAATGTACAACTAGTAGTAGTAATACGTACTAGTAGTACTAGTGGTACATACTAGTAGTACATTCAAGTACTATTAGTACTAGTAGTACGTACTATTAATACTAGTGATACATACTAGTAGTACTATTACTACTAGTAGTAGTAATACGTAATAGTAGTAATAGTTCATATTAGCATGTACTACTAGTTCATATTAGCATGTACTACTACTTCATATTAGCATGTACTACTAGTAATAGTTCATATTAGCATGTACTACTAGTAATAGTTCATATTAGCATGTACTACTAGTAATAGTTCATATTAGCATGTACTACTAGTAATAGTTCATATTAGCATGTACTACTAGTAATAGTTCATATTAGCATGTATTACTAGTTCATATTAGCATGTACTACTAGTTCATATTAGCATGTACTATTAGTTCATATTAGCATGTACTACTAGTTCATATTAGCATGTACTACTAGTTCATATTAGCATGTACTACTAGTATTATGTACTACTAATAGTACTAGTACTAATTCTAGTCTAGTACTAATACTACTAGGATGTACTAGTAGCACATACTAATAGTACTAGTTGTACATGCTACTAGTACTAGTATTAGTACTATTAGTATGTACTACTAGTATTACTAGTACATACTAGTACTACTAGTTGAACATCCTACTAAAAGTATTAGTTGTACAACTACTAGTACCAGTATGCCCTACTAATAGTATGTACTACTAATAGAATGTACTACTACTAGTACTACTACTAGTAGTATTAGTAGAACTAATAGTATGAACTACTAGTACATACTACAAGTACATATTAGTACTAGTAGTAGTAGTACATTCTATTAGTACATACTAGTACTAGTAGTACTACTACTACCACTAGTATATACTACTACTACTACTATTAGTACGTACTAGTACATACTAGTACTACAACTACTAGTACTAGTAGTACATACTAGTATGTATTGCTAGTACTAATAATACTAGTATTATTAGTAGTAGTAGTACTAATATGTACTGGTACTTGTAGTACATATTAGTATGTACCACTAGTAGTACTAGTCTGTACTACTAGTAGTAGTAATACTAATATGTACTGATACTAATAGTACATATTAGTATGTACTACTAGTAGTACTCGTCTGTACTACTATTATTTACTACTAATACTACTAGTATGTTCTAGTTGTATGTACTAGTTGTAGTTCTACGAGTACATACTACTTGTACTACTACTACTGGTACAACTACTAATAGTAGTACTTGTATTAGTAGTAGTAGTAGTACTACTAGTAGTTGTTACAAGTACTATTAGTATGTACTACGACAAGCATGTACTACTGCTACTAGTACTAGTAGTAAATACTAGTATGTATACTACTAGTACATACTAGTAGTATGTACATACTAGTATGTATACTACTAGTACATGCCAGTAGTATACATACTGGTACATATTAGCACTTCTAGTACATACGAGTATGTATACTACTAGTACATACTAGAAGTATACAAACTAGTATGTACCAGTAGTATCCATACTAGTATGTACTTCTAGTACATTAGTACTAGTAGTATGTACTACGAGTAGTACTAGTTGTAGCAGTATAAGTATGTACTAGTAGTACTAGTACTAGTACATTATGTACTACTAGAACTAGTAGTAATAGTACTAGTATATACTAGTAGTAGTAGTACTAGTATGTGCTACTAGTACTAGTACTAATATGTGCTAGTACTACTACTAGTAGGTGCTCCTAGTGGTACTGAAATTAATATTACTAGCAGTACATTATTAGTACTAGCACTAATACCATTAGTATGTACTACTAGAGCTACTAGTATGTGCAACTAGTATGCACTACTAGTAGTACAAGTACTAGTAGTATATACTAGTACTCGTACTACATACTAGAAGTACTAATACTACGTACTAGTAGTACTAGTACTACATAGTATGTACTACTGGTATGTACTACTAATACTTGTATAAGTAGGAGTAGAATGTACTACTAGTACTAGTAGTACAAGTACTTGTATATACTAGTAGTACTAGTACTAATACTACAGTACACTAGTAGTACTAGTACTACTAGGACATACTAGTACTAGTTTGTACTACTAATACATACTAGTAGTATAAACTAGTTGTTCTTGTAGTACATACTACTAGTACATACTAGTATTATTACTACTAGTAGTTTGTACTACTACTTTTAGTATTAATACTACTACTAGTTGTACGTACTACTAGTACATACCAGTACTAGTAGTACAAACTAGTACTACTACTAGTAGTACTTATTTGTACTGGTAGTACATACTAGTATGTACTACTAGTACAAACTAGCACTTGCACTACTATTAGTATGTTCTACTAGTAGTGCATTCTAGTAGTACATACAAGCACTGGTGCTAGTACTAGTACGTACAACTACTACTAGTATGTACTGCTAGTACTAGTACGTGCTACTAGTACTATTACGTGCTACTACTAAGGGTACATACTAGTATTACTAGTAGATACTAGTACTTCTACTAGTAGTATTCATAGTAGTACTAGACCTAATAGTAGTATAAGTAGAAGTACTAGAACTAGTTGTAGTACAAGTAAAAGTACTTGTATTATTATTAGTACTAGTAGTAGTACATACTAGTAGTACAGACAAGTAGTACATACTACTAGTACATACTATTACTAGTAGTAGTACCACTAGTAGTATGTACTACTAGTAGTACTTGTAGTAGTACATACTAGTATGTACTGGTAGTACTACTACTGGTACTGGTATGAACTAGTCGCATGTACTAGTAGTAGCACAAGCAGTAGTACATACTAGTATGTACTAGTCGTACTACTACTAGTAGTATATACTACAAGTAATAGTACTACTAATACATACTAGTAGATATAGTACTAGTGTGTACTACTAGTAGCACTAGTATGTACTTGTAATAAGTACTACTAGTAGTATTAGTCGTAGAAGTATAAGTATGTACTAGTATAAACTAGTACTAGTACATACTAGTATGTATTACTAGTATTACTAGTATGTGCTACTAGTGGTACTGGAACTAGTACTACTAGTACAAGTACTAGTTCTAGTACTCCTAGTATGTATTGCTAATATGTACTACTAGTACGTAATACTAGTATTAATAGTACATACTACTAGTTGTACTAGTAAAACAATTTCAATACTAGTACTAGTACTACTAGTATGTACTACTAGAACTACTAGTACAAGTCGTACTACTAGTATGTACTACTAGAACTACTAGTATGTACTACTAGAACTACTAGTACAAGTCGTACTACTAGTATGTACTACTAGTATGTACTACTCGTACTAGTACATATTAGTAGTGTAAGCACTAGTACTACTAGTTGTATATACTACTTGTACATACTAGTACTACTACAAGTACTAATACTAGTAGCGCATACTAATAGTACATACTAGTATGTAATAGTAATACCACTTATATGTACTAGTAGTAATAATAGTAGTACTACTAGTAAAAACTAGTACAAAGACTAGTACTTGTTCGTACTATTAGCACAAACTAGTAGAAGTAGTACAAGTAGAAGTACTAGAACTAGTAGTAGCACAAGTAGAAGTACTAGAACTAGTAGTAGTACAAGTAAAAGTACTTGTATTATTATTAGTACTAGTAGTAGTACATACTAGTAGTACAGACAAGTAGTACATACTACTAGTACATACTATTACTAGTAGTAGTACCACTAGTAGTATGTACTACTAGTAGTACTTATAGTAGTACATACTAGTATGTACTGGTAGTACTACTACTGGTACTGGTATGAACTAGTCGCATGTACTAGTAGTAGCACAAGCAGTAGTACATACTAGTATGTACTAGTCGTACTACTACTAGTAGTATATACTACAAGTAATAGTACTACTAATACATACTAGTAGATATAGTACTAGTGTGTACTACTAGTAGCACTAGTATGTACTTGTAATAAGTACTACTAGTAGTATTAGTCGTAGAAGTATAAGTATGTACTAGTACAAACTAGTACTAGTACATACTAGTATGTATTACTAGTATTACTAGTATGTGCTACTAGTGGTACTGGAACTAGTACTACTAGTACAAGTACTAGTTCTAGTACTCCTAGTATGTATTGCTAATATGTACTACTAGTACGTAATACTAGTATTAATAGTACATACTACTAGTTGTACTAGTAAAACATTTTCAATACTAGTACTAGTACTACTAGTATGTACTATTAGAACTACTAGTACAAGTCGTACTACTAGTATGTACTACTAGAACTACTAGTACAAGTCGTACTACTAGTATGTACTACTAGAACTACTAGTACAAGTCGTACTACTAGTATGTACCACTAGTATGTACTACTCGTACTAGTACATATTAGTAGTGTAAGCACTAGTACTACTAGTTGTATATACTACTTGTACATACTAGTATTACTACAAGTACTAATACTAGTAGTGCATACTAATAGTACATACTAATATGTAATAGTAATACCACTTATATGTACTAGTAGTAATAATAGTAGTACTACTAGTAAAAACTAGTACAAAGACTAGTACTTGTTCGTACTATTAGCACAAACTAGTAGTATATACTAGTAATATTAGTAGTACATACTAGTAGTATGTACTACTAGTACTACTAGTATGTACTTCTAGTAGTACTCGTACTACTAGTACATACTAGTACAAGTAGTACGTACTACTACTAGTACCAGTGCTTGTAGTACGTACTACTAGTGGTATTAGTAGTACATTACTAGTACTATTAGTATGTACTACTAGTAGTAATAGTATTAGTACTAGTGCATAATACTACTAGTAATAATAGTACTAGCACTACTACAACTAGTATCTACTACTACTAGCACATATTACTTCTTACTACTACTAGCACATATTACTTCTACTACTACTAGTAAATACTAGTATGTCCTAATAGTACTAGTATTAGTACTACTAGTACATACTAGTATGTACTAATAGTACTAGTATTAGTACGACTAGTACATACTAGTATGTACTAATAGTACTAGTATTAGTACTACTAGTACATACTAGTGCTAGAACTAGTACTAGTTTGTACACTAGGACATACTTATAGTATTACTAGTAGTACATACTAGCAAAGCATACTAGTAGTATATACTAGTACAAACTAGTAGTACATACTAGTCGTATTAGTAATGTACTTCTAGTAGTATAGACTAGTAGTACTAGTACTCGTTCTACTAATACACTTAGTACGTACTAGTAGTAATAGTACTACCATATGTGTACTAGTACATGTGTATTAGTACAATTACTAGTATGTACTAATAGTACTACTGAGTACTATTACTAATAATACTAATAGTAATATTATTACTAGTAGTAGTAGTACTACCACAAAAGTATTAGTTGTACTACTAATATTAATACTAGTGTTACTAATATTATTAGAACTACTGCTATCTGTAATAGTAGTTCCATTATAGTAGTACTAATAGTGGAATTATTACTATAATAGTATTACTAGTAATGCATACAAGTACGTAGTACAAGTACAGATGCACTACTAGTAGTAGTACTAGAAGTATTACATACTACTAGTACTAGTACTACATTCTAGTACAAATACTACTACATAGTTGTACTACCTAGTACTTACAAGTACTACATAATACATACTAATACTAGTACATACTAGTACAATATAATACATACTAATACCAGTACATACTACATCTAGAGGAACTAGTCCTAGTTGTACATACTAGTACTAGTAGTACATACTAGTAGTACTAGTATGTACATACTAGTTGTACATACTAGTAGTACATACTAGTAGTACTAGTATGTACTAGTACTAGTTGTACATACTAGTAGTACTTGTACATACTAGTTGTACTAGTACTTGTACTAGTACTAGTATGTACTAGTACTTCTGCTAATATGTACTACTAGTACTAGTACGTACTAGTACTTGTACATACTAGTTTCACTAGTACTTGTACTAGTACTAGTACGTACTACTAGTATTAGTAGTACATACTACTAATTGTACTAATAAAACATTTCTAATACTAGTACTAGTACTACTAGTAAGTACTACTAGAACTACAAACTAGTAGTACTACTAGTATGTACTACTTGTACTAGTACGTATTAGTAGTGTAAGTACTAGTACTACTAGTCGTATATACTACTTGTACATACTAGTAGTGCATACTAGTAGTACTTACTAGTACGTACTAGTAGTACTACTAGTATGTACTAATAGTAATAATAGTAGTACTACTAGTAAAAACTAGTACAAAGACTAGTACTTGTTCGTACTATTAGCACAAACTAGTAGTATATACTAGTAATATTAGTAGTACATACTAGTAGTATGTACTACTAGTACTACTAGTATGTACTTCTAGTAGTACTCGTACTACTAGTACATACTAGTACAAGTAGTACGTACTACTACTAGTACCAGTGCTTGTAGTACGTACTACTAGTGGTATTAGTAGTACATTACTAGTACTATTAGTATGTACTACTAGTAGAAATAGTATTAGTACTAGTGCATAATACTACTAGTAATAATAGTACTAGCACTACTACAACTAGTATCTACTACTACTAGCACATATTACTTCTTATTACTACTAGCACATATTACTTCTACTACTACTAGTAAATACTAGTATGTCCTAATAGTACTAGTATTAGTACTACTAGTACATACTAGTATGTACTAATAGTACTAGTATTAGTACGACTAGTACATACTAGTATGTACTAATAGTACTAGTATTAGTACAACTAGTACATACTAGTGCTAGAACTAGTACTAGTTTGTACACTATGACATACTTATAGTAGTACATACTAGCAAAGCATACTAGTAGTATATACTAGTACAAACTAGTAGTACATACTAGTCGTATTAGTAATGTACTTCTAGTAGTATAGACTAGTAGTACTAGTACTCGTTCTACTAATACACTTAGTACGTACTAGTAGTAATAGTACTACTATATGTGTACTAGTACATGTGTATTAGTACAATTACTAGTATGTACTAATAGTACTACTGAGTACTATTACTAATAATACTAATAGTAATATTATTACTAGTAGTAGTAGTACTACCACAAAAGTATTAGTAGTACTACTAATAATAATACTAGTGTTACTAATATTATTAGAACTACTGCTATCTGTAATAGTAGTTCCATTATAGTAGTACTAATAGTGGAATTATTACTATAATAGTATTACTAGTAATGCATACAAGTACGTAGTACAAGTACAGATGCACTACTAGTAGTAGTACTAGAAATATTACATACTACTAGTACTAGTACTACATTCTAGTACAAATACTACTACATAGTTGTACTACCTAGTACTTACAAGTACTACATAATACATACTAATACTAGTACATACTAGTACAATATAATACATACTAATACCAGTACATACTAATTCTAGAGGAACTAGTACTAGTTGTACATACTAGTACTAGTAGTACATACTAGTAGTACTAGTATGTACTAGTACTAGTTGTACATACTAGTAGTACATACTAGTAGTACTAGTTGTACATACTAGTAGTACTTGTACATACTAGTTGTACTAGTACTTGTACTAGTACTAGTACGTACTAGTACTTCTGCTAATATGTAGTACTAGTACTAGTACGTACTAGTACTTGTACATACTAGTTGTACTAGTACTTGTACTAGTACTAGTACGTACTACTAGTATTAGTAGTACATACTACTAATTGTACTAATAAAACATTTCTAATACTAGTACTAGTACTACTAGTAAGTACTACTAGAACTACTAACTAGTAGTACTACTAGTATGTACTACTTGTACTAGTACGTATTAGTAGTGTAAGTACTAGTACTACTAGTCGTATATACTACTTGTACATACTAGTAGTGCATACTAGTAGTACTTACTAGTACGTACTAGTAGTACTACTAGTATGTACTAATAGTAATAATAGTAGTACTACTAGTAAAAACTAGTACAAAGACTAGTACTTGTTCGTACTACTAGCACAAACTAGTAGTATATAGTAGTAATATTAGTAGTACATACTAGTAGTATGTACTATTAGTACTACTAGTATGTACTTCTAGTAATACTCGTACTATTAGTACATACTAGTACAAGTAGTACGTACTACTACTGGTACCAGTACTTGTAGTACGTACTACTAGTGGTACTAGTAGTACATTACTAGTACTATTAGTATGTACTACTAGTACTAGTACTACAAATATATCTTAGTACTACAACTACTAGTAGTACATGCTACTAGTAGTACAAACTACAAGTGCATAATCTACTAGTAATAATAGTACTAGTAATTCTTGTAGTACTAGCACTCTTACAATTAGTATCTACTACTACTAGCACATAATACTTCCACTACTACTAGTACATACTAATACTAGAACTAGTACTAGTTTGTAAACTAGTACATACTTATATTATTACTAATAGTACTAGTAGTACATACTAGCAATGCATACTAGTAGTATATACTAGTACAAACTAGTCGTACATACTAGTAGTATTAGTAATGTACTTTTAGTAGTACAGACTAGTAGTACTAGTACTAGTTCTACTAGTACACTTAGTACTTACTAGTAGTAATAGTACTACCATATGTGTACTAATACATGTGTATATATGTATGAGTAGTACTACTATTAGCGTTAATATTACTATTATTACTGCTATAAGTAGTACTACTATTAGTAATACTACTTGTATTAGTACAATTACTAGTATGTACTAATAGTACTACCGTGTACTATTACTAATAATACTAATAGTAATATTACTACTATTAGTAATAGTACTACCACAATAGTATTAGTAGTACTACTATTATTAATACTAGTGTTACTAATATTATTAGTATAACTGCTATTTGTAATAGTAGTTCCATTATAGTAGTACTAATAGTGGCATTATTACTATACTAGTATTACAAGTACTGCATACAAATATGTAGTACAAGTACATATGCACTTTTTTAGCACGAATACTATTACATACTTGTACTACATAGTACTTACTAGTACTACATAATACATACTAATACTAATACATACTAGTACTACATAATACATACTACTACTAGTACATACTTGTTCTAGAGGTACTAGTACTAGTTGTACATACTAGTACTAGTAGTACATACTTGTAGTACTAGTTTGTTCTATAATGATGTACTACTAGTAGTACTAATACTAGTATATACTAGTTGTATATACTAGTAGTACTAGTACTACTAGCAGTACATAATAATAGTACTAGTAGTACTAGCACAACTACTAATACCACTAGTAGTACTAGTACAATTGTACTACTAGTATGTACTAGCACTAGTACTACTAGTACTAGTACTACTAGAACTAGTACTATCACTACTATTTCTAGTACTACTACTACTAGTACATACTAGTACTACTAGTACTTGCACTACAAGTAGTAGTACATACTAGTACTATTACATACTGGAACCAGTACCAGTAATAGTAATTCTAGTAGTACTAGTTCGAGTACTATTAATAGTACATACTAGTCGTACATAATAGTATGTACAACTAGTACTAGTAGTATGTACTATTAGTATGTACTACTAGTAGTACTAGTATTAGTGTACTACTAGTATGTATTAGTACTAGTACAACTAATACTAGTACTACTAGTAGTACATACTACTAGTACATACTACTAGTACATACTACATGTATTAATAGTATATACTAGTAGTACATAATAATATGGACTAGTACTATGTACCTAGTATGTACTAGCAGTATCTACGACTAGTACTCGTAGTAGTGTGTACTAGTTGTAGTACAAACTAGTAGAATTAGAACTAGTACTACAAGTAGTACTAGCACTACTAGTACTAATAATAGTAGTACTAGAAGTATGTACAAATAGCATGTACTAGTATGTACTAACAGTAGTAGTACCAGTATGTACTAGTACTAGTAGTACTAGTATATACAATCGTACTTACGAGTAGTACATACCAGTAGTACTAGTAGTATATATTAGTATGTACTACAAGTACTATTACTACTAGTAGTAGCAGTACTAGTAATACAAGTAGTATATACTAGTATGTACTACAAGTATTATTATTAATAGTAGTACTAATATTAGTATTACTAGTATGTACTACTAGTATGGACTACTACTACTATTTGTATGTAGTACTAGTAGTATTAGTACTAGTACTACTAGTACAAACTAGTACACTACTACTAATACTAATAGTACATACTACTAGTACATACTACTAATACATACTACAACTACTACTACTAATAGTACAAACTACACGTACATACTAGTATGTACTACTAGTACTACGTACGAGTAGTACTAGTACTAATACTACTACTAGTAGTACATACTATTATTACAACTACTAGTACTAGTAGTACATACTAGTATGTACTACTAATACTATTAGTATGTAACACTAGTAATACTAGTATTACTACAACTAGTACTTCTACTACAAGTACTAGTAGTACATACTACTATTACTAATACTAGTACTTATAGTACAAACTAGCAGTACGTACTTGTATGTATAGTAGTACTAATACTACTAATAGTACGTACTAGTAGTACGTACTAGTAGTACATACTAGTATGTTCAACTAGTATGTACTGGTATTAGTAGTAGTAGTATGTACTAGTAGTATGCACAACTTGTACTAGTAGTGTTATACTAGTATGTACTAGTAGAATTAGTACTACTAATAGTACATACTAGTATGTACTATATTAGTTTGTGCAAGTAGTACATACTAGTATTAGTATTATAAGTAGAACATACTACTAGTACATACTAGTACTAGTACTACTAGAAGTACATACTAGTGCTACTACTAATAGTACATTCTGGTAGTATTAGTAGTACTACTATTTCTAATTCTAGTGGTAAGAGTAGTGCAAGTACTAGTAGCACTACTAGTACAATTAGGACTACAACTAATAATACTAAGAGTACATACTAGTAGAACATACTAGTAGTATAAGTACTAGTACTAGTACTACTAGTATTATTACTACTAGTACTAGTAGTACATACTATTAATACTACTTGTAGTACATACTAGTAGTTATACTTGTTCTAGTAGTACAAACTACTACTACTACTAGTACTAGTAGTACAAACTATAAGTACATAGTAGTATGTACTACTAGTACTACTAGTAGTACGTTAGAGTAGTACAATTAATAGTACTACTACTAGTAGTATGTATCACTAATATGTACTATTAGGACTACAACTACTAGTACTAAGAGTACATACTTGAAGAACATACTAATAATATAAGTACGAGTACTACTACTATTAGTATTATTACTACTAGTATTGGTACTGCTATTATTATTATATTTAGTACTAGTATTAGTAGTACAAACTACTACTACTATTAATAGTACTAGTAGTACATACTAATAAGTATTACTTGTACAACTAGTACTACAAGTATGTACTATTAGTAGTTGTACTAATACTAGTAGTACATACTACTACTATTAGTACTAGTAGTACATAGTAGTATGTACTACTAGTTGTACTAATACTAATACTACTAGTACACACTCGTACAACTACTACTTGTACTAGTAGTACATAGTAGTATGTACTACTAGTTGTACTAATTCTAGTAGTAATAGTACATATTAGTACAACTACTACTAGTACTAGGAGTACAAACTAGTATGTACTGCTAGTAGTAGTACTAATACTAGTATTAGTACTATTAATAGTACTCTTAGTCTTACTACTAATACTAGTGGTACAACTACTAGGGCCAGTACTACTACTAGTAGTACATTTTAGTATTACTAGTTGTACTAGTAGTACATACTATTACTACTAGTAGAAGTACTAGTAGTACACACTTGTATGTACTACTACTATATACTATTAGTACTACTAGTATGTACTACTACGACTACTACAAGTACTAGTAGTACATACTACTACTACTACTAAGACTAATAGTAAATTGTACTACTACTACTAGTAGTACACAGTACTACTACTAGTAATACTAGTAGTACACAGTACTACTACTACTGCTAGTACTAGTAGTACACACTAGTCTGTACTACTAGTTGTACTAGTACAACTACTAGTAGTACATATTAGTGTGTACTATTAGCACTAACAGTAGTAGTAGTACATACTAGTATGTACTACTACAATGTACCAGTAGTAGTAGTAGTACCAGTACTAGTACGTACTAATAGTAGTACCAGTAATAGTACGTGCTACTAATAATACTAGTAGTACTAATAGTAGTACAAGTGATAGTACTACTAGTATTATGTACTATAAGAACTAAAAGTACATACTCTTAAGAGTAAATATTAGTATTAGTACTTACTAGTAGTACGTACTAGTAGTATTAATACTAGTACTAGTACATACCACTACTACTAGTATGTACTACTAGTACTAGTACGTCCAACTACTAATAGTATGTACTACTACTACTACTACGTACTACTACTAGCATGTACTACTAGTATGTACCACTTGTACTAGTACATACTACTATTATTAGTATGTACTAGTAGTATTAGTACAAATACTACTTCCTGTACTATAAGTATGTACGACTAGTACTAGTAGTACTACTAGTATGTACTACTAGTATGAACTACTACTACAACTAGTATGTGCTACTAGTATGTACTACAAGTACGAGTACTACAAGTATGTACTAATATTACTATTATTAGTACTAATTTTTCGTACTAGTGGTATATACTACTAGTACATAGTACGTACTAGCACTTGTAGTACATACTAGTAGTACTAGTACTACTAGTACTAATACTCGTAGTACTAGTAGTTCATAATAGTAGTACGAATAATACTACTAGTAGAACATACTTGTAGTACTAGTAGTGCATACTACTTCTACTACTTCTAGCAATAGTAGTACATACTAGTAGTACTAGTACTAGTACTACTAGTACATACTTATAGTTAGTAGTACGTACTAGTACAAGTATACTACCAGTACAAATAAGTACTACTAGTAGTAGTACTAGTTTGCACTACTAATACTGGCAAGTACTACGAGTACTATGACTAGTATGTACTACTAGCAGATACTAGTATGTACTACTAGTAGTACATCTATGTACAACTAGAACGCGTAAATACCACTAGTAGTACATCTATGTACAACTAGAACGCCTAAATGCTACTAGTATTAGTACAAATATGTACTACTAATAGTACATACTACTAGTAGTACAAACTAATACTAGTAGTACATACTAGTACTACTCATACAAATGTGTACTACTAGTAGTACAAGTATGTATTACAAGTTGTACATACTAGTACTAATACTACATACTAGTACTACATACTAGTACTACTAGTAGTACGTACCAATACTACTAGTAGTACGTACTAATACTACTATTAGTACATACTAGTAGTACTTGTGCTAG
Source organism: Amborella trichopoda (assembly GCF_054954075.1). Classification (NCBI taxonomy): domain Eukaryota; kingdom Viridiplantae; phylum Streptophyta; class Magnoliopsida; order Amborellales; family Amborellaceae; genus Amborella; species Amborella trichopoda. The sequence goes on from NC_142340.1 coordinate 25,270,340, forward strand.
TAGATGTAATACTAGTATGTACTACTAGTACAACTCGTAATACTTGTATTAGTAGTAGTACCACAAGTACTAGTAGTAGGAGTAGTAGTATGTACTACTAGTACTAGTACTAGTTGTAATAATAACAGTAGTATTGGTACTAGTAGTACTAGTACTAGTACTTATACTAATAAAATCTACTGCTAGTATGTACTCTTAGTACTAGTACAAGCACTACTAGTACCTCTATAATTAGTACTAGTAGTACATACTAGTATGTACAATTAGTACTACCAGTATGTACTACGAAAAGTAGTACTAGTATGTACTACTAATACTACAAGAACTAGTATTAGTAATGTACTACTAAGACAACTAGTAGTGTGTACTACTAATACTACTAGTAGTGTGTTCTTTTAATACAACTAGCACTACCAGTATGTACGACTAGTAGTAACACTAATACTAACAGTAATAATGTATTACTAGTACTAGTACTAGTATTGCTACTGGTACAAGTACTACTTGTAGTACATCCTAGTACTAGTACTTTATGTTCTACTAGTGTACTAGTTTATATATACTAGTATATATATACTAGTATATACTAGTATATATATACTAGTATATGTATACTACTATATATATACTAGTATATACTAGTATATATATACTAGTATATAGTATATAGTATATACTAGTATATACTATAACTAGTGCTAGTATACTAGTACATACTAGTACTAGTACTAGTATATATACTTGCATATATACTAGTATACTAGTATATACTAGTACTAGTATATATACTAGTATATACTAGTATATTAGTATAGTATATATATACACTATACCAGTATATACTAGTATACTAGCATATATATACTAGAATATATTAGTATATATATTAGTATGTATTCTAATATATACACTAGTATATACTAGTATATATACCAGTATATATACTAGTATATATACCAGTATAATTGTATCTATACTAGTACTAGTATATATACTAGTATAATAGTACATACTAGTACTAGTATATACTAGTACTACTATATACTAGTATATACTAGTACTTGTATATACTAGTATGTACTAGTACTAGTATACAAGTATATACTAGTACTAGTATATACTAGTACTAGTATATACTAGTATTAGTTTATATACTAGTACACTAGTACATATACTAGTATATATACTAATATATACACTAGTATACTAGTATAGATACTAATACTAGTACTAGTACTAGTATATACTAGTATACTAGTATATATACTAGTATATATACTAGTATACTAGTATATATACTAGTACTAGTATGTACTAGTACTAGTATATATTAGTACATACTAGTACTAGTATATATTAGTACATACTAGTACTAGTACATACTACTATACTAGTACATACTACTATACTAGTACATACATACTATACTAGTACATACTAGTACATACTAGTATGTACTAGTACTAGTATATACTAGTACTAGTATGTACTAGTACTAGTATATACTAGTATACTACTATATACTAGTGTATATACTAGTATATATACTCGTATATATATACTAATATATATACTTGTATATATACTAGTATATATACTTGTATATATACTAGTATATATACTAGTACTAGTACTAGTATATACTAGTATACTAGTATATACTAGTATATACTAATATATACTAGTATATACTAGTACTAGTATATACTAGTACTAGTATATACTAGTATATACTAGTACTAGTATATACTAGTACTAGTATATACTAGTACAAGTATAAACTAGTACTAGTATATATACTAGTTACATACTAGTTTACTAGTATATGAATTAGTATATATACTAGTACTAGCACTAGTATATACTAGTATACTAGTATATACTAATATTTACTACTATATACTAGTACTAGTATATACTAGTATATATACTAGTATATATACTAGTATATATACTAGTATATACTAGTACTAGTATATCCTAGCATTAGTATATATACTAGTATATATACTAGTATATACTAGTATATACTAGTACTAGTATATAGTAGTACTATTATATACTAGTATATACTGATACTAATGCATATATTAGTAATAGTACTAGTATATACTAGAATACTAGTTTTGGTACTAGTATTAGTATATACTAGTATATACCAGTATTAAGACGTACTTGTATGCTAATATATATACTAGTATACTAGTATATATACTGGTATCTATACTGGTCTATATACTAGTAGACATACTAGTATCTTAGTATATATACTAGTATACTAATATATATATACTAGTATACTTGTATATATATACTAGTGTATATACTAGTATACTAGTATATATACTAGTCTATAAGCTAATACATATATACTAGTATAAACTATATACATACTAGTTTATATACTAGTATATATACTAGTATATAAACTAGTATACTAGTATATTCTAGTATATATACTAGTATATATATACTAGTATATATACTTGTAATATACTAGTATATAAACTTGTATATATACTAGTATATACTAGTATATATACTAGTACTAGTACTTAGATATACTAGTATTCTAGTATATATACTAGTATATATACTAGTATACATATTAGTACTAGTATATATTAGTATTAGTATATACTAGTACCAATACTAGTATATATATTAATATTAGTATATACTAGTACTAGTATATACTAGTATATACTAGTATATGCCAGTTATTAGTATAAACAAGTACTAATACTAGTATATATATTTGTATATGTACTAGTATACTAGTATACACTAGTATATATACTATGATATATATACTTGTATATATACTAGTATATATACTTGTATATAGACTAGTATATACTAGTATATATAGTAGTATATATACTAGTCCTAGTACTATTATATACTAGTACACTAGTAGATGAATGAGTATATATACTAGTAATAGTACTGGTATATACCAGTATACTAGTATATACTAGTATATACTAAGACTAGTATATACTAGTATACATACTAGTACTAGTATATACTAGCACTAGTATATACTAGTACTAGTATATACTAATACATATTAGTATATACTAGTACTAGTCTATATACTAGTACTAGTATTAGTATATATTAGTATTAGTATATATATACAAGTATATATAGTATTAGTATATATACTAGTATATATACTAGTATATATAGTACTAGTATATATAGTATTAGTATATATTAGTATTAGTATATATACTAGTACTAGTATATACTAGTACTACTATATACTAGTACTACTATATACTAGTACTAGTATATATACTAGTTTATATACAAGTATATCTACCAGTATATACTAGTATATACTTGTACTAGTTTATACTACTACTAGTATATATACTGGTATATATAATAGTATATACTAGTAATAATATATACTAGTATATATTAGTATATATACTAGTATATTCACTAGTACTAGTATATACTAGTATATGCTAGTATATTCTAGTACTAGTATGTACACTAGTACTTGTACTAATATATACTAGTATACTAGTACTAATATATACTAATATACTAGTATAAATACAAGTATACTAGTAGATATATTAGTATATATACTAATACACTAGTATACTAGTATATATACTAGTATACTAGTATACTAGTATATATACTACTACTAGTATATATACTAGTATACTAGTACATATACTAGTACTAGTATATACTAGTACTATTATATACTAGTATATACTAGTAGTAGTAAATATACTAGTACTAGTACTAGTATATACTAGTACTAGTGCATACTAGTAATGCATACTATTACTAGTACGTACTAGTACTAGTATGTACTAGTATACTAGTATATATACTAGTGTACTAGTACTAGTACATATACTAGTGTACTAGTACTAGTACTAGTATATACTAGTATATATACTAGTGTACTAGTGCTAGTACTAGTATATACTAGTATTAGTAAATACTAGTACTAGTATATATACAAGTATACTAGTATCTATACTAGTAGTAGTATATATACTAGTCTTGTATCTATACTAGTAGTAGTATATATACTAGTATACTAGTATATATACTAGTAGTAATATATAAACTAGTATACTAGTATATATACTAGTATACTAGTATAGATACTAGTATACTAGTATATATACTACTACTAGTATCTATATTAGTATACTAGTACATATACTAGTACTAGTATATACTAGTACTAGTATGTACTAGTACATACTAGTACTAGTATGTACTAGTGCATATTAGTAAAAGTATGCACTAGTACATACTAGTACTAGTACGTACTAGTATTAGTATGTACTAGTATAGTAGTATATATACTAGTGTACTAGTACTAGTACATATACTAGTGTACTAGTACTAGTACTAGTGCATACTAGTATATATACTAGTGTACTAGTACTAGTAATAGTATATACTAGTATATACTAGTACTAGTATATGTACTAGTATACTAGTATCTATACTAGTAGTAGTATATATACTAGTATACTAGTATCTATACTAGTAGTAGTATATAAACTAGTATACTAGTATACTAGTATATATACTAATATACTAGTATACTAGTACATATACTAGTACTAGTACATACTAGTACTAGTTTGTACTAGTATATACTAGTACTAGTATGTACTAGTGCATACTAGTAATAGTATGCACTAGTACATACTAGTACTAGTATAATAATATATATACTAGTGTACTAGTACTAGTACATATACTAGTGTACTAGTACTAGTACTAGTGCATACTTGTATATATACTAGTGTACTAGTACTAGTACTAGTATATACTAGTATATACTAGTATTAGTAAATACTAGTACTAGTATATAAACTAGTATACTAGTATCTATACTAGTAGTAGTATATATACTAGTATACTAGTATGTATACTAGTAGTAGTATATGTACTAGTATACCAGTATCTATACTAGTAGTAGTATATAAACTAGTATACTAGTATACTAGTATATATACTAGTATACTAGTATAGATACTAGTATACTTGTACATATACTAGTACGAGTAGATATTAGTACTAGTATATACTAGTACTAGTATGTACTGGTACATACTAGTACAAGTATGTACTAGTACATACTAGTACTAGTATGTACTAGTACATACTAGTACTAGTATGAACTAGTATACTAGTATATATACTAATGCTAATATATATACTATTATACTGGTATATATACTGTTATGTGTACTGGTATATATATACTAGTATATATACTCGTATATGTACTAGTATATACTAGTGTATATACTAGTGCTAATATATATACTATTATACTGGTATATATACTGTTATATGTATTGGTATGTATATACTAGTATATATACTAATATATACTAGTATATATATACAAGTATATACTAGTATACTAGTATATACTAGTATACTAGTATATATAAACTAATATATACTAGTACATCTTAGTATATACTACTATATATATACTAGTATGTGCTAGCATACTACTATACTAGTATATACTAATATACTAGTATATATATACTAGTACATACTAATATATATATACTAGTATATATACTAGTACTAGTACTTGTATATATACTAATATATACGAGTATATACTAGTATGTATTAGAATACTAATATATATACTACTGTACTAGTATATACTAGTACATATATACTAGTATATATACTAGTATATACTAGTACATAAATACTAGTATATATACTAGTATATGCTAGTACATATATACTAGTATATATACTAGAATATACTAGTATATTAGTATAAACTAGAACTAGTATATACTAGTTCACTAGTACATATTAGTACTAGTATATACTAGTATTAGTATATACTTGTATATTAGTATATACTAGTATATATACTAGTATATATACGTGTATGTATACTACTATATACTAGTATATATACTTGTATATATACTAGTACTAGGACAAGTATGCACTAGTATACTAGAACAACTATGCACCAGTATACATGTATAAACTAGTATATTTACTAGTATATACTAGTATATACTAGTACTAGTATATACTAGTTCTAGTATATACTAGTACTAGTATATATACTAGTGTACTAGTATATCTACAAGTATTTACTAGTATATATACTAGTACAAGTACAAGTAGACTAGTATATACTAGTATATACTAGTATATACTAGTACTAGTACTAGTATATAATGGTATATATACTAGTATATACTAGTATATACTAGTATATATACCATTATATACTAGTACTAGTACTAGTATATACTAGTATATATTAGTATATACTAGTATATAATGGTATATATACTAGTATATACTAGTATATATACCATTATATACTAGTACTAGTACTAGTATATACTAGTATATATTAGTATATACTAGTATATAGTGGTATATATACTAGTATATACTAGTATATATACTGGTACTAGTACTAGTATAAACTAGTATATACTAGTACTAGTACCAGTATATATACTAGTATATACTAGTATATTTACTAGTATATATACTGGTACTAATACTAGTATATACTAGTATATACTAGTATACTAGTATATACTAGTACTAGTATATACTAGTATTAATATATACTATTATATTAGTATATACTTGTATATACTAGTATACTAGTATATACTAGTACTAATATATACTAGTACTAGTCTATATACTAATATACTAGTATACTAGTGCTAGTCAATACTAATATATACTAGAACTAGTATATATTAGTACTAGTATATACTAGTTTACTAGTATATACAAGTATATACTAATATACTAGTATATACTAATACAAGTATATACTAGTACTAGTATTTATACTAGTATATACTTATTTATATACTAGTATATATACTAGTATGTACTAGTATATACTAATATACAAGTACTAATACTAGTATATATACTAGTATATACTTTTATATATACTAGTATATACTAGTATATATACTAGTATGTACTAGTATACTAGTATATATTGTGGTATATACTAGTCTACTAGTATATATACTAGTATATACCAGTATATATACTAGTATATAAACACGTATATACAAGTAAATATAGTAGTTTATATATACTAGTATACTAGTATATATATCTACAGGTATACTAGTATATATGTATATTAGTATATATACTAGTATATATATACTAGTATATATATATATACTAGTATACTAGTATATATATATTAGTATATATACTAGTATATACTACTATATATACTAGTATATATACTAGTATATATACTAGTATATAGATACTAATATATACTAGTATATACTAGTATACTTGTATATAAGAGTATATATATACTAGTAAACTAGTATATATATACTCTTATATACTAGTATATATATACTAGTATGTACTAGTTCATACTAGTACTAGTAGTGTACATACTCGTATGTACTACAAGTGCTAACATGTACCAGTATGTATACTACTGGTATGTACTAGTAGTATACACGCTAGTACGTACATACTAGTATATATACTAGTATATATACTAGTATATATAATAGTACTATACTAGTATATATACTAGTATATATAATAGTACTATACTAGTATATATACTAGTCTATACTAGTATATATACTAGTATATACATGTATATATACTAGTACTAGTATAAACAAGTATATATACTAGTACTAGTATATACTAGTATATATACTGGTATATATACTTGTATATATACCAGTACTAGTATATATACTAGTATAAGTATATACTAGTACTAGTATATATACTAGTATAAGTATATACTAGTACTAGTATATATACAGGTATATATACTAGTATATCATAGTATATATACCAGTATATATACGAGTATATCTACTAGTATACTTGTACTAGTATATACTAGAATATATACTACTATATAGATACTAATATATACTAGAATATACTAGTATATACTAGTATACTAGTATATATATACTAGTATATACTAGTATATATACCAGTATATATACCAGTATATATACCAGTATATATACCAGTATATACTAGTATATATACTAGTACATATACTAGTATATACTAGTATATATACGAGTATATCTACTAGTATACTTGTACTAGTATATATTAGAATATATACTACTATATAGATACTAATATATACTAGAATATACTAGTATATACTAGTATACTAGTATATATAGTAGTATATAATAGTATATATACCAGTATATATTTATTAGTATATGTACTAGTATATACTAGTATATCTATACTATTATATATACTAATATAATCTACTAGTATATATTAGTATATATACAAGTATATATACTAATATATATACTAGTATATACTAATATATCTACTAGTATACTAGTACTAGTATATACTAGTATATATACTACTATATAGATACTAATATATACTAGAATATACTAGTATATATTAGTATGTATACCAGTATATATATATTAGTATATATACTAGTATATACTAGTATATATATACTGGTATATATACTAATATTTACTAGTATATATATACTGGTTTACTAGTATATATATACTAGTATATATTAGTATATATTTACTAGTATACCAGTATACATATACTAGTATATATACTAGTATATACTAGTATATATACTAGTATATATACTAGTATATACTAGTATATATACTAGTATATACTAGTATATATACTAGTATGTACTACTAGTATACTAGTATATACTAGTATATATACTAGTATATATACTAGTATACTAGTACATACTAGTATATAATAGTATACTCGTGTACTAGTACTAGTATATACTAGTATATACTAATATACTAGTACATACTAGTATATATACTAGTACATACTAGTAGTATATAAACTAGTATTTATACTAGTATATACTAGTTTACTAGTATATATACTAGTATACTAGTATATGTACTATATATATACTAATATACTAGTATATATGTACTAGTATATACTAGTATATATATACTAATAAATCAGTATATATATAGTAGTATACTAGTATATATCTACAAGAACATATTAGTATATATGTACTAGTATAAATATACTAGTATATACTAGTATATATACTAGTATTCATATACTGGTATATATACTAATATATACTAGTATATATACTAGTATATATATACTAGTTTACAAGTATATACTTGTATATTCTAGTATATATTAGTATCTATATAATAGTATATATACTAGTATATATTAGTACTAGTATACTAGTATAAATACTAGTATATATACTAATATATACTAGTATATATATACTAGTATATACTAGTATATATATACTAGTATATATACTGGTGTATATATAGTAGTATATGTAGTATATATACTAGTATATGTACCAGTATATACTAGTATATATACCAGTATATACCAGTATATAATAGTATCTACTAGTACTAGTATATACAAGTACTAGTATATAATAGTACTAGTGTATATACTAGTATATATACTAGTATGTACTAGTATATACTAGTATAGTATATATATATACTATACTAGTATATATTGGTATATATATACTAGTATGTACTTGTATACTTGTATACCAGTACATACTAGTAGATATACTAGTATATATACTAGTACTAGTACTTGTATACTAGTATGTACTAGTATACTAGTATATATACTAGTGTACTAGTATATACTAGTATATATACTAGTATATACTAGTACACTAGTATATACTTGTACTAGTATATACTAGTGTACTAGTATATACTAGTACTAGTATACACTAGTATATACTAGTACTAGTATATACTAGTATTAGCATATACTTGTATATACTAGTATATACTAATATATATACTAGTATATACTAGTATATATACTAGTATATATACCTGTATATATACTAGTATATATTAGTATATATACTAGTATATATACTAGTACTAGTACAAGTATATACTAGTATATATACTAGTATATACTAGTATATACTAGTACTAGTATATACTAGTATATACTAGTACTAGTATATACTAGTATATATACTAGTATATACTAGTATTAGGACTAGTATATACTAGTACTAGTACTAGTATACTAGTACTAGTATATACTAGTATATATAATAGTATATACTAATATATATAATAGTATATACTAATACTAGTATAAGCTAGTATTAGCACTAGTATATACTAGTACTAGTACAAGTATATACTAGTATTAGTATATACTATTATTAGTATATACTAGTATTAGTATATACTAATACTAGTATATACTTGTATTAGTATATACTAGAAATAGTATATACTAGTATATATATTAGTATATACTAGTACTAGTATATACTTGTATTAATATATACTAGAAATAGTATATACTAGTATATATACTAGTATATATATTAGTATATACTAGTATATACTAGTACTAGTATATATACTAGTATACTAGTATATGTACTAGTACTAGTTTATATACTAATATATATACTGGTATATATACTAGTAGATATACGGGTATATAGTCGTATATACTAGTATATGTACTAGTATATATACTAGTACTAGTACTAGTATATATACTAGTACATGTACTAGTATATACTAGTACATATACTAGTATATACTAGTACATGTACTAGTATATGTACTAGTACTAGTACTAGTATATACTAGTGTACTAGTATATACTAGTATATACTAGTACTAGTATATACTTGTATATACTAGTATATATACTAGTATATATACTAGTACTAGTGTATATACTAGTATATACTAATATATACACTAGTACTAGTATATATACTAGTATATACACTAGTACTAGTATATAGTAGTATATATATAGTAGTATATACTAGTAGTATATACTAGTAGTATATACTAGTATACTTGTATATACTAGTATATACTCGTATATACTAGTGTATATACTAGTATATATACTAGTACTAGTATATACTAGTATATATACTAATATATACACTAGTACTAGTATGTACTAGTATATATATTGTAGTATATACTAGTATACTAGTATATACTAATTTATTCTAGTATATACTTATATATATTAGTTTATATACTAGTATATACTAATATATGTACTAGTATATGTACTAGTACTAGTACTAGTATACTAATATATACTAGTATATACTCCTATATTCTAGTACTAGTATATACTAGTACTGGTATATATACTAGTACTAGTATATACTAGTATATATACTATTATATTTGCTAGTATAGACTAGTACTAGTATATACCAGTGATACTTCTTTTATAGGAACAATACATAATGATTGGTCAGATAATAGTTCAGGTACAGAAGATGAAATATGTAGATGCCCTATTACAACTTCTGATATTCATACATTAACAAAAGAAGATAATTTCATCTTAGATTTAATAGAAAAAATACCTGACCCTAATGAGAAACGAGAAATAATTACCCAATTTATCAATTTAACTAAAACAAAAACAAAACATACACCATTGGTGAAACCTCCCGATAATTATAATTTTTCTGATATCATGAAAAGAATCAGTCAGCATGAAGCCACCCAAAAGGAACCTACTATTGCTGACCTCAAAGCTGAAGTCAATACCGTAAAAATAGAATTATCCCAATTAAAAATAAGGATTCAAATCCTCGAACTTCATGATAATACTTCCAAAATACATACTCAAGAAGACATAGTAGAGTTCAATCATTTACGCAAATCATATCATCCCAATGATTATTTAGAACAAATAGATCATGGTGAATCATCAAATAGACATTCAGTAAATGGCGAATCATCAAATAGACATTCAGTAAATGTTTTAAATAGAGTAATAACACAAAAATGTTAATAACCATAGTAATAAATGATGAATATGAATTTCAATCCTTAGCATTGATAGATTCAGGAGCTGATCTGAATTGCCTTAATGAGGGATTAGTCCCTACAAAATATTTTGATAAAACCACTCAAATCCTCAATACGGCTGATGGTAGTAGACTCTTTATCAAATACAAATTATCCAATGCTAAAATCTGTACGGAAGGACATTGTTTTCCAACTCCATTCATAATGGTCAAAGGACTCAGTCAAGCTGTGATCCTTGGCGTCCCTTTTCTTACTTTACTATACCCAGTTACAGTTTCTCATACAGGTATTGAAACAAATACTCATGGTACTCCTATTAGATTTGAATTTCTGGATAAACCAAAAATTAAAGAAATTAATACTGTTAAACAGAATATGAAATACAAAGAAAATTTCTTAGGATCTTTACAACTTGAAATCAAACATAAACTTATCAGCGAAAAACTCCAAACTCATGAAATTTATCCTTGTTCAAGTCAGGAGGTGGTTTGAAAAACAATTGTTTTTTCTCTTTGTGAGTGGGAATGGGAGGTTGTAATAGATTTTCTAATCTATTTGTTTGTTGTCCTAATGTATGAAGACAAAGGTCTGTATAATTATTCTGTGCGATTATGTATGGAAGTAATTCCACTCGGGCTATATTTGCATTGTTGAGTTTATATGGTGTGGCTACTGTTTCATATACAACTATTTGGGTTGATGAAAATTCTACAGTTTGTTCTGGAGTTTTTGTAGTTGGTACTGTAGTAGCAACTCCTTGGATTTTCAAGCTTTGCTCAGGAGGATGTATAGATTTGATAGTAGTCCCTTCTGTGGTATTAAATACTGTATATTGAGTTTCTAACGTATTTATTTCAAAGTCAGGAATAGGAATATTGTGCTGGCTTAAGGTGTCCTTTAACCAGTCAAAAAAGCATTTTTCTTTATTTCCCTTTTTTCTCCATTTGTTAAATTGAGAATGAAATAATTCGACTAGCCTGGGTTTAAATTCTTTAACATACCATTCTCTAATATTTTTATTTTCTAGAGATAAAAAATCTTTGATAATATCATCTCGGGTGAATGTTTCTTCAAGCTGTAATACTTGAATGAATTCTGCCTTAGCAGATTCTTTTTCAGCTTGTCTATATTGGGGTATAATGATATTATCAGATGTTCGCAGAAGTCCATCAATCTGTGGTTTTGGTGTTGATGGAATACTTATTATTGGAGAAATTCTAGTATAAGTAGTAATGGATTTTCTTGGGGGTTCTGGATCTCGAAAAGAATGATTACTTGAAGTTTCTGAGATGGACGCATTATCCATAATTCTATTGTTTGTAGTAAATTGTATTTCAATATTTCCGTCTGTATATTCAATAATCTTGTCTGGAATATTTTGAATAGGATTTTGTGATGGTTGGTTTTCATTATGGATAGCCCATGTTTAGGGTAGAACAATATCTGACCATGATATTGTTTTTGGTATAATTGTATTTGATTTTTCCATATTAGTTTGGAAAAATATTGTTTGTCCTCTAGTATCTATCTGAAGTACATTTGGACATAATGTAGTCATTACTTTATAATATATTCTATAAACAATAGCTATATTTTGAGAACCTGTCATCATATCAAATCCTTATGTTTTAAGATTTAGAGATAAAACATTTAAAATATTTGGGTCTGTTAATGATACAAAATAATTTGGAAAACAGTTGAAATATATTGGTCCACTACATAAACTAGATTCGACCATTCCTAATAACGAATCTGAAAATCTATTATGCCTAGTATCTCGTAGACAAACTAAGATAGAATTATTTAATCCTAATCGAGTCAAGGGTTTGACTGCTATTTGTATTAATCCTATATGTAAATATTTATAATTTCTATTTTTATGAACTTGTAATATTTTTTGAGATAATAACTGAAAATCTTCTTCGTTACTAGTAACAGAGAGAGTTTCTTCTACTGTTTTTATGGCATATCCGATTTTGAGGTCGAATGTACCTTTTTTGTAAAAATCTGATATTGGAACCTTTGGTATGTTCCAATTCTGTATTTGGTTTTCAATATCATTAATAATGATTTCTTCTTTGTTCTTAATCCTTAGAGTTCTATTAGTTTTACTAGTTGTGGTATCTGTCAGATTCTTAATAAATTTCTCCATTATTAGGTTGCAGATAATGACAACTCAGGACGACCAAAAGTCCAGCGTTTTCCCTAAGCGACTCTTCCTCGGCCTTGGCGGTACTTTGCATAAGACGTTTCCGTCTCGTGCCTTAACTCTCGGACCAACTTTCTCTAATGGATTAATTTATTAAGTTTCTTAAGATAGCAGAACTTGTAATACTATGAGATCTCTAAAACAGGGTTGGCTCTGATACCATTTTACGCCTAAGATCTACCCTATGATTTTTGCTGGAATTACTGTACTTATTTCTAGGAGTTACAGAAAGTTACAGAAGATATTGAAAAATTACAGAGTTAGCATTTATTAATTTTTGTAAGATAGTGACATAATATAAAAACACGAAGATAATAATGAAAATAGGAAGCACAGAAATATCGAATATAATCCACGAAGTATGAGTATACTCTTGGATTTTGAATGTAAATACAAATTTAAATTGCATCACTATTTATTACAGAACTGATTACAAAATGACTTACTGGTTACAGATACAAAGACTTGCAAACTTTCGCCATTCGTAAGGATAATAAGAAGGTAAATCAGAAAGATGACAATCACACATGTATAATAAACAAAGCCAGAAGGACGTTACCGACTTTGACTGATGTACAAAAGGTTGAAGATAGAGAAAGCTTAATTGAGAAAGAAAGCTATCTGAGGGAAAAGAAGAGAAGAGAAGCTAAGAGAAGAGAAGCTGAGAAGAGAACTATTGAGAACTATTTGAGAAGAACTTTGGTTGCTGCTGCTGCTGCTGGTCTTTCCTTGAATATGCTCTGCCTTCTTTGCTGGAATGAAGAGGTATTTATAGAGGGCTGTGTCTTAGACGAGTGGCTAAAATCAGTAGCTTGCTGATGAAGGAAAGTATGGGATTGGTGGAAGGAAGTTGTGGTAAAAAATGGATAGCTTGCTGGAGAAGGATTCTTCGGATAAGATCATGGTACAATGAGGGGACATGCCAGGTCGATGAAGGAGACGTGGCGAGCTCTAGTATGCTGGTGGCTGACGACGTGATGGAGGAATCTTGCATAGTGGAGATTCGTGCGATTGTCGGTAGGTAAGTCTCATTTGTGCGGGAGAAGAAGGAAAGAGGGCCGTTGATATGCGCTGATGTGACTCCAAATTAGTCACATCGGTGAGGAGCATCTTTGCTAAGGGGCAATGTCACTTCATTATTTGTCCTTTATGCAACGTGGATTTGTCTTCTATGGAAAAGGGAATCTTTCTTGTGCTATGTCGTGTCACTATTTTGTCTTATTGGAAAAGGGAATATTTTATCTTGCTTTATGCTGTAGCAGTCATATCAGTGCTGAAGAAGGGAATCGAACCGTTGGGTCGGGTCATTCAGTCTATAGGCCTCTGGCTAAAATCTTCCAATAAGGGATGTCCTTATTGGACTGTTTCTTCTGAAGTTGCTGGCCTGGTTGTATCGGGAGGCAAAACATGGAGTAGTGTTTGCTCTATTTCGTCAAAAGTAGCATTGGGATGTGATTGTTTCAGCTTTTTGAGGTAGGCTGAAAATGTAGGAAGACTGACTGTATTATTTGACACTGGATTGAAGGTTTCAGGTTGTGGAGGCATTCTTTTCAAAGGTAGTGTGGCAGGATTGGTACTGAAAATGTCCCACCATTTGACTTTCAAGGTTTTGCCTAATTGGGGAATATACTCATAATTGTTAGTATTATTTTCAGAAATGGAGTATTCCCATTTGAGAATCCAAGGGATTTGATATATTGCCATGAAGTAGAGATGCTAATCATCTAGGTTGGTGCAAGTATTATGCTGAGCAAATTTTGTTTGTAGACTCTGAAAAGCATCAGGCAATATTTGGGTTTGAGATCCCCATATCAAAAACCAATGGCGAAACCAACTGGGGAATCTTTCTAAGACAGGAAGTTTGAATTGGATATACCAGGATTGAGTATTATTTGGATTTTGGTAGGCAAATACTTTATGCCATGCTTCAATGTATTCAGAATATTTATAAGATTTATATGGAAATTCTGGATTTAGTAACCTTTTTCCCTGGAAGGGATTACATCCCCAATCCTCGTAAGAAAGCAATTTTTTGATTTGGAATTTCGAATATGCGTATAATTTAGTAGTACCTCGGTAGAAGTGGACAATAGATACTGAACCAGTTTCCATGAGAATGGCTTCATACCATTCACGGGTTTTAATGCCATAAGATGGATTCATGTGATTTGCAAGGTAGAGGGGAGCTATTTTATATGGGTCGAGTTGGGCATGAGCATCAGAAATGGTTATCTCTGGTAAAAAGGCAGTGTCTATGTAAACGTATTTGGCAGAGGTTGAGGTTTGTTTATGTGGGTATGACGCCGGGGAAAACGCCGGACTTGGAGTAGATATTGGACTTTGTGGAGGAGTCTGTATGAGATATTCTGGTACGTTCGAGGATCGAAGGGGTGACATAGGTGTTAGGTTAAGAGAGGAATGGGTGGGCATAAGAGGCCCATACCTATTACTTGAGACTAAATCCATTAGATGTTTTCCTTTGGGATCTGAAGATTGAGGATTCATATTGATATTTGTATTGATATTCTTATTTGAGAGAAAGAGTTGCAAACCGTAGGAGGAAAAACCGTAAGATGAGATGGTATCGTCTTTAGGTTGCAGTATATGGTCCCCCCTGCAAAAATTCACGGGATAAGAAGTCAGGCAAAGAATTAGAAGAACCGTGAAGATGTTCAATAGAAAAATCAAAAGCAGATAAAATAGCTTGCCAGCGGGCAAATATTTGTTTAGAAACAAGATTTTGGACATCTTTTTGCAGAATATCTTTAGCAGCTTTGCAATCGGTACGAATGAGAAAGTGTTGATTTAAAATATCAGTTTGAAATTTGCATACGCAATGAATAATAGCAAGTAATTCTTTTTTGACAGTAGAGTAATTCTTTTGGGTACGATTCCATGCTTTAGAAGTAAAACGTATTAATTGTTTTTTAGAATCAATTGATTGTTTTAATAGACCTCCTAATCCTATTTCAGAAGCATCGCATTCAATAATTTTAAAAGCTGTTGGATCAGATAAATTTAAACATGGAAGTTCTTTGGCTTTGAGTTTAAGTTTCTGTACAGCTAAAGTATGAATATTAGACCAGGGTGGAGGATTCTTTTTTAACCGATCATATAAAGGTTTAGCATCTAAAGCTAGATTTTGGTAAAAATCACTTATATAATTGAGACATCCCAAAAATCGTTGCAATTCAGTTTTATCTAAAATTTTGTCAGGAAATTTATCAGCAAAGAGAATTGATCTATCAATTGGAATGATTGTTCCTTGATTGATATTGTGTCCTAGGAATCTTATTTTTGTTTGAAACAGGTTTATCTTTTTAGCAGAAACAACGAGTCCAGCTGTTTTTACTGTGTCAATAAAAGTATGAAGATGTTTGAAATGTTGTTCTATTGATTCAGAAAAGACTAAAACATCATCAATATAAACAATCATGAATTTGTAAAAGGGATTAAAGATATCATTTATTATTTTTTGAATATCAGATAGAGCATTTTTAAGACCGAAAGGCATAACGTTCCCTTCATATTGTCCGAAGGGAACATTAAAAGCTGTTTTATATTTATCTTCCTCTTTTATTTGGATTTGCCAAAAACCGGATTTTAAATCGAATTTGGAGAAGATTACAGCATGTAATAGTCTATCAAGTAAGTCTTTTTATTTGGAATGGGATATCGAATCCATTTTAAGACTTTATTAAGAGGTTTATAATTAATGACTAATCGGGGAACTCCTCGTTCCTGAGCAGCATTTTTATTCACATAAAAAGCAGAACAACTCCAAGGAGATGAACTAGGACGTATTAATTTCTTTTGGAGTAAATCGTTTATTTCTAGTTGACATGTTTGCAATAATTCTGTATTCATCTGAATTGGTCTAGCTTTTGTTGGTATCTTTGTTTCACTAAAACTAAGTTCATATGGTAATCCAACAATATGTTGTTTACTATGCCAAAATGCATTGGGTAATTCATTGCATATTTCTTTTTCAATAAAAAGTTTGAGTTGTTGGATTTTTTGTATTATTTCATGAGTTTGGAGTTTTTCGCTGATAAGTTTATGTTTGATTTCAAGTTGTAAAGATCCTAAGAAATTTTCTTTGTATTTCATATTCTGATTAACAATATTAATTTCTTTAATTTTTGGTTTATCAAGAAATTCAAATCTAATAGGAGTTCCACGAGTATTTGTTTCAATACCTGTATGAGAAACTGTAACTGGGTATAGCAAAGCTTGAAAATCCAAGGAATTGCTACTACAGTACCAACTACAAAAACTCCAGAACAAACTGTAGAATCTTCATCAACCCAAATAGTTGTATATGAAACAGTAGCCACACCATATAAACTCAACAATGCAAATATATACTAATATATATACTAATATATACTAGTACATATATACTTATATATACTAGTACTAGTATATACTAGTATATATACTAGTATATATACTAATATATACTAGTATATATACACTAGTATATACTAGTACTAGTATATATTAGTATATATACTAATATATATACTAGTACTAATATATACGAGTAGTAGTATATACTAGTACTAGTAAATACTACTACTAGTATATATATTAGTATATACTAGTATATATATTGGTATATACTAATACTAGTACATACTAGTATATATATACTAGTTTATATTAGTACTAGTATATACTAGTATATATACTAGTATATATATATTAGTATATATACTAGTATATTTATACTAATATATATATACTAATATATACTAGTATATATATACTAATATACTAGTATATATATACTAGTATATACTAGTATACCAATATATATATAGTATATATACTAGTATACTAGTCTATACTAGTATATACTAGTATATTCTAGTACATACTAGTACTAGTACACTAGTATACTAATACTAGTATACTAGTATATACTAGTATGTACTAGTATACTAGTATATATGCTAGTATACTAGTACATACTAGTATATACATAAGTATATACTAGTATATATGCTAGTATATATATACTGGTACACTAGTATATATATTTACTAATATATACTAGTACATGTATACTAGTATACATATACTAGTATGCTAGTATATATATACTAGTATATATTAGTATATATACCAGTATATATATACTAGTATATATACTTATATATATATACTGGTATATATACTAATATAAACTAGTATACATAGACTAGTATACTAGTATATACTAGTATATTCTAGTATATATTAGAATCTATATAGTAGTATATATACTAGTATATACTAGTACTAGTATATTAGTAGAGATACTAGTATATATACTAGTATATACTAGTATATATACTAGTATATACTAGTATATATACTAGTATATACTAGTATATATACTAGTATATATACTACGATATATACTAATATATACTAGTATATTATATTAGTATATATACTAGTATATATATACTAGTATATACTAGTATATATACTAATATATATATACTGGTATATATACTAATATATACTAGTATACTAGTATATACTAGTATATTCTAGTATATATTAGTATCTACATAGTAGAATATATACTAGTATATACTAGTACAAGTATATTAGCAAATACTAGTACTAGTACATACTTGTATATATACTAGTATATATACTAGTATATATACTAATATATACTAGTACTAGTGTATATTAGCACTACTATATACTAGTACTAGTATAAATACTAGGACTAGTATATACTAGTACTAGTATATACTAGTATATACTGGTCTATATACTGGTATATATACTAATATATACTAGTACTAGTATATATACAAGTATATACTAGTACTAGTATCTACTAGTATATACTAGTATATATACTAGTATATACTAGTACTAGTATATATACTAGTATATACTAGTACTAATATATATACTAGTATATACTAGTACGAGTATATATATTAATACTAGTATACTAGTATACTAGTACTAGTATATATATTAATACTAGTATATATACTACTATATATACTAGTATATATACTAATACTAGTATATATACTAGTACTAGTATATACTAGTACTAGTCTATACTAGTATATATACTTGTACTAGTATATATACTAGTATATATACTTGTATTCGTATATATACTAATACTAGCATCTATACTAGTATATACTAGTACTAGTATATACTAGTATATATACTAGTATATATACTAGTATATATTAATATATATACTAGTATAGACTAGTACTAGTATATACCAGTACTAGTATATACCAGTACTAGTATATACTAGTATATACTAGTATATACTAGTACTAGCACTAGTACATATACTAGTATATATATTAGTATATACTAGTATATACTAGTATATATACTAGTATATACAAGTATATATTAGAATATACTAGTATACTAGTATATACTACTATATATATGCTAGTATATGCTAGTATATACTAGTACTAGTGTATATATTAGTATATATACTAGTATATACTACTATACTACCACAATTAGTACAACTTCTACTAATAGTACTTGCACTAGTAGTAGTACAACTACTACTAGTAGTTGTTACAAGTACTAGTATATATATTAATATTAGTATATATACTACTATATACACTAGTACTAGTACTAGTATATATATTAATACTATTACTAGTATATATATTAATACTAGTATATGTACTACTATATATATTAGTATATATACTAGTACTAGTATATATACTAGTACTTGTATATACTAGTACTAGTCTATACTATTGTATAAACTAGTACTAATATATACTAGTATATATACTAGTATATATACTAGTATAAATACTTGTATTCATATATAAACTAGTACTAGTATATATACTAGTATATACTAGTATATATACTAGTACTAGTATATACTAGTATATATACTAGTATAGACTAGTACTAGTATATACCAGTACTAATATATACGAGTACTACTATATACTAGTATATACTAGTACTAGTATATTTTAGTATATCTTAGTTTACTAGTATATACTAGTACTAGTACTAGTACATATACTAGTATATATATTTGTATATACTAGTTTATACTAGTATATAAACTAGTATATACAAGTACATACTAGAATATACTAGTATACTAGTATATATTACTATATATATGCTAGTATATACTAGTATACACAAGTACTAGTGTATATATTAGTATATATACTAGTATATACTACTATACTACTACAACTAGTACAACTACTACTAGTAGTACTTGGACTTGTAGTAGTACTACTACTACTAGTAGTTGTTACAAGTACTACTAATATGTACTACGACAAGTACGTATAAGTGTATACTAGTACTAGTATTAGTACATATACTAGTATATATATTAGTCTATACTAGTATATACTAGTATATATACTAGTATATACTAGTATATACTACTATATATATACTAGTATATACTAGTACTAGTGTATATATTAGTATATACACTAGTATATACAACTATACTACTACTACTAGTACAACTACTATTAGTAGTACTTGCACTAGTAGTACTACTACTACTACTAGTAGCTGTTACAAGTACTACTAGTATGTACTACGACAAGTACGTACTACTGCTACTAGTACTAGTAGTAAATACTACATACTAGGATGTATACTACTTGTACATACTAGTAGTATGTACATACTAGTGTGTATACTACTAGTACATACAAGTAGTATACATACTAGTACATATTAGCACTTTTAGTTCATACGAGTATGTACACTATTAGTACTAGTATGTACTAGTATACTAGTACATACTAGTATATATATACTAGTATATAATAGTATATATATACTAGTATACTAGTATATACTAGTATATATTAGTATCTATATACTAGTATATATACTAGTTTATATACTAGTATATCTACTAGTATATACTAGTATATATATACTACTATATATACCAGTTTATATATACTAGTAGATATACTAGTATATACATACTAGTATATATACTAATATATACTAGTATATATATACTAGTATACTAGTATATATATACTAGTATATATAAACTAGTATATATATATACTAGTATACTAGTATATATTAACTAATGAATATACTAGTATATACCAGTATATATATTAGTATATATACTGGTATATACCAGTATATATACTAGTATATATACTGGTATATACCAGTATATATACTAGTATATATACTGGTATATACCAGTATATATACTGGTATATACTACTAGTATACTAGTATATACCAGTATATATACTAGTACAAACTAGTATATACCAGTATGATAGTACAAACTAGTATATACCAGTATATATACTAGTATATATTCTAGTATATACTAAGATATATATACAAGTATATACTAGTATATATACTGGTACTAGTATCAGTATATTAGTATATACTAGTATATCGTAGTATATATACTAGTATATATACAAGTACATACTAGTATATATACTAGTTCTAGTATACTAATATATACTAATATACTAGTAAATACTAATACTAGTATATACTAGTACAAGTATATACTAGTATACTAGTATATACTAGTACTAGTACTAGTATATACTAGTATATATACTAGTATATATACTAGTACTAGTACATGTATAGTAGTATATACTAGTATATACTACTATATACTAGTGTTCTAGTTCTAGTACTAGCATATATACTAGTATATACTTGTATATATACTAGTATATATACTAGTATATATACTAGTACATATATTAGTATATACTAGTATGTACTAGTATACTAGTATATATACTAGTATATACTAGTATACTAGTACATACTAGTATATATACTAGTATATATTTTAGTATGTACTAGTATATTAGTATATATACTAAATACTAGTATATATACTATATATACTGGTATACTAGTATATATATACTAGTATATACTAGTGTATTTATACTAGCTTATATATACTAGTATACCAGTATATATATACTAGTATATATTAGTATATATGTACTGGTATAAATATACTAGTATATATATACTGGTATATATAGTAATATATTCTAGTATTTATACTAGTATATTTATACTAGTATACTTATATATTCAAGTATATATTAGTATCTATATAGTAGTATATATACTAGTATATATTAGTACTAGTATACTAGAATATATACTAGTATATATACTAATATATACTACTATATATATACTAGTATATTCTAACACTAGTATATACTAGTATATGTACTAGTACTGGTATATACTAGTACTAGCATATACTAGTATATATACTAGTACATACCAGTACTAGTATATACCAGCACTAGTATATATACTAGTATATACCAGTAATAGTATATCTACTAATATATATACCAGTATATATACTGATATATACTAATACTAGTATATACTAGTACTAGTATTTATACCAGTATATATACTAGTACTGGTATATACTAGTATATATACTAGTCTTAATACTAATATATATACTAGTACTGGTATATACTAGTACTACTATATACTAGTATATACACTAGTACTAGTATATACTAGTATATATACTAGTATAGAATAGTACTAG
Organism: Amborella trichopoda; assembly: GCF_054954075.1. Taxonomy (NCBI): domain Eukaryota; kingdom Viridiplantae; phylum Streptophyta; class Magnoliopsida; order Amborellales; family Amborellaceae; genus Amborella; species Amborella trichopoda. The sequence continues at coordinate 25,294,077 of NC_142340.1, forward strand.
TATATACCAGTACTAGTATATACCAAAACTAGTATATAATAGTATGTACTAGTATATATTAGTACTAGTATATACTAGTATGCTAGTATGAACTAGTACTAGTACTAATACATATACTAGTATATATATTAGTATATACTCGTATATACTAGTATAAATACTAGTATATACGAGTATATACTAGAATATACTAGTATATACTAGTATACTAGTATATACTACTATATTTATACTAGTACTAGTGTATATATTAGTATATATACAAGTATATACTACTATATATATACTAGTATATACTAGTACTAGTGTATATACTAGTATATGTACTAGTACTAGTGTATATACTAGTATATACTATTATATACACTAGTACTAGTACATATACTAGTATATGTACTAGTATATACTAGTACTTGTGTATACTAGTATATAATACTAGTATATACTAGTATATATACTGGTATATACTCGTATATACTAGTATATGTATTAGTATATATACTAGTACTAGTACTAGTATATCTACTAGTAGATATACTAGTATATACGAGTATATACCAGTATATATACCAGTATATATACTAGTATACATACTAGTATACTAGTATATAAACTAGTACTAGTATATATACTAGTACTAGTATATACTAGTATATACGAATATATATACTAGTATATATTAGTACTAGTATATACTATTACTAGTATATATACTAGTTTATACTAGTACTAGTTTATATTAGTTGTAGTATATACTAGTATATACTTATACTAGTATATACGAGTATATACTAGTATACTAGTATATACTAGTATACTAGTATATATTAGTACTAGTATATATACTAGTACTAGTATATATAATAATACTATTATATATACTACTATATATACTAGTATATATACTAATACTAGTATATACTAGTATTAGTCTATACCAGTATATATACTAGTACTAGTATATATACTAGTATATATAGTACTAGTATATACACTAGTATATACACTAGTATATATTAGTATATAAACTAGTACTAATAAATATACTAATACAAGTATATATACTACAATATAAACTAGTATATATACTAGTACTAGTATATACTAGTACTCGTCTACACAAGTATATTTACTAGTACTAGTATATACTGGTATATATACTAGTATATACTAGTATATATACCAGCATAGACTAGTGCTAGTATATGTCAGTACTAATATACTAGTATATACTAGTACTAGTATATACGAGTACATACTAGTATATACTAGTACTAGTACAAGTACATATACTAGTATATATATTAGTATATACTAGTATATATACTAGTATATATACTAGTATATACTAGTATATATACTAGTATATACTAGTACTAGTATACATACTAGTATATATATTAGTACATACGAGTATATATACTAGTACTAGTATATATACTGGTACTAGTATATATATTAGTATATAAACTAGTATATTCTAGTACTAGTATATACTAAAATTAGTATTTATAGTAGTATATATACTAGTACTAGTATATACGAGTATATACTTGTATACTAGTATTTACTAATACTAGTACTAGTACATATACTAGTATATATATTAGTATATACTAGTATATACTAGTATATATACTAGTATATACAAGTATATACTCGAATATACTAGTATATACTAGTATACTAATATATACTACTATATATATACTAATATATACTAGTATATACTAGTACTAGTGTATAAATTAGGATATATACTAGTACTAGTATATACTAGTACTGGTATATATACTAATATATACGAGTACTACTTTATATACTAGTATATATACTAGTACATACCAGTATATACTAGTATATATACTAGTATATACTAGTACTAGTATTTATAGTAGTATATATACTAGTACTAGTATATACGAGTATATACTGGTATATACTAGTATACTAGTATATACAAGTACGAGTACTAGTACATATACTAGTGTATATATTAGTATATACTAGTATATATAGTAGTATATACAAGTATATACTAGAACGTACTAGTATATATTTGTATACTAGTATATACTACTATATATATACTAGTATATACTAGTACTAGTGTATATACTAATATATACATTAGTACTAGTATATACTAGTATATATACTAGTATATACTTGTTTACACTAGTATATATACTAGTATATATATATTATTATATATACTAGTGGATACTAGTATATACTAGTATATATCTTAGTATATACTAGTACTAGTATATACACTAGTATATATACTTGTACATACTAGTATAAACTAGTATATATACTAGTATATACTAGTACTAGTATTTATTGTAGTATATATACTAGTACTAGTATATACTCGTATAAATGCTAGTACTAGTATATATACTAGTATATATACTAGTATTAGTATATATACTAGTATATATACTAATATATATACTAGTATATACTAGTATATATACACCTTAAGCCAGCACAATATTCCTATTCCTGACTTTGAAATAAATACGTTAGAAACTCAATATACTGTATTTAATACCACAGAAGGGACTACTATCAAATCTATACATCCTCTTGAGCAAAGCTTGAAAATCCAAGGAGTTGCTACTACAGTACCAACTACAAAAACTCCAGAACAAACTGTAGAATCTTCATCAACCCAAATAGTTGTATATGAAACAGTAGCCACACCATATAAACTCAGCAATGCAAATATAGCTCTAGTGGAATTACTTCCACACATAATCGCACAGAATAATTATACAGACCTTTGTCTTCATACAATAGGACAACAAACAAATAGATTAGAAAATCTATTACAACCTCCCATTCCCACTCACAAAGAGAAAAAACAATTGTTTTTCAAACCACCTCCTGACTTGAACAAGGATAAATTTTATGAGTTTGGAGTTTTTCCCCGATAAGTTTATGTTTGATTTCAAGTTGTAAAGATCCTAAGAAATTTTCTTTGTATTTCATATTCTGTTTAACAGTATTAATTTCTTTAATTTTTGGTTTATCCAGAAATTCAAATCTAATAGGAGTACCATGAGTATTTGTTTCAATACCTGTATGAGAAACTATAACTGGGTATAGTAAAGTAAGAAAAGGGACGCCAAGGATCACAGCTTGACTGAGTCCTTTGACCATTATGAATGGAGTTGGAAAACAATGTCCTTCCGTACAGATTTTAGCATTGGATAATTTGTATTTAATAAAGAGTCTACTACCATCAGCCGTATTGAGGATTTGAGTGGTTTTATCAAAATATTTTGTAGGGACTAATCCCTCATTAAGGCAATTCAGATCAGCGCCTGAATCTATCAATGCTAAGGATTGAAATTCATATTCATCATTTATTACTATGGTTATTAATACAAACCATTTTTGTGTTATTACTCTATTTAAAACATTTACTGAATGTCTATTTGATGATTCCCCATTTACTAAATGTCTATTTGATGATTCACCATGATCTATTTGTTCTAAATAATCATTGGGATGATATGATTTGCGTAAATGATTGAACTCTACTATGTCTTCTTCAGTATGTATTTCGGAAGTATTATCATGAAGTTCGAGGATTTGAATCCTTGTTTTTAATTGGGATAATTCTATTTTTACGGTATTGAATTCAGCTTTGAGGTCAGCAATAGTAGGTTCCTTTTGGGTGGCTTCATGCTGACTGATTCTTTTCATGATATCAGAAAAATTATAATTATCGGGAGGTTTCACCAATGGTGTATGTTTTGTTTTTGTTTTAGTTAAATTGATAAATTGGGTAATTATTTCTCGTTTCTCATTAGGGTCAGGTATTTTTTCTATTAAATCTAAGATGAAATTATCTTCTTTTGTTAATGTATGAATATCAGACGTTGTAATAGGGCATCTACATATTTCATATTCTGTACCTGAACTATTATCTGACCAATCATTATGTATTGTTCCTATAAAAGAAGTATCACTGGTATATACTAGTACTAGTCTATACTAGTAAATATACCAGTATATATACTAGTATATACTAGTACTAGTATATATACCAGTACTAGTATATACTAGTACTAGTATATATACCAGTACTAGTATATACTAGTACTAGAATATACGAGTATATACTAGTATATATTAGTATACTAGTACTAGTACATATACTAGTGTATATATTAGTATATATTAGTATATACTAGTATACTAGTATATACTAGTACTAGTGTATATACTAGTATATACTAGTATAAACTAGTACTAGTGTATATATTAGTATATATACTAGTATATACTAGTACTAGTATATACTAGTACTAGTATATATACTAGTATATATACTAGTATATATGAGTATATACTAGTATATACAAGTATACTAGTATATACTACGATATATATACTACTATATACTAATACAAGTGTATATACTAGTATATAAACTAGTACTAGTGTATATACTAGTATATACTAGTATATACACTAATACTAGTATATATACTAGTATATATACTAGTATATACAAGTATACTAGTATATACTAGTTTATACTCGTATATACTAGTACTAGAATATACTAGTATATACTAGTACACTAGTATATAATAGTACTAGTACTAGTACATATACTAGTATATGTACTAGTATATACTAGTATATACTACTAGTATATACTAGTATATATATTAGTATATATTAGTATATGTACTAGTATATATACTAGTACTAGTACTAGTATATATACTAGTACATATACCAGTATATACGACTATATACCCGTATATATATTATTATATATACCAGTATATATACTAGTATATATACTAGTATATAAACTACTACTAGTATATATACTAGTATACTAGTATATATACTAGTACTAGTATATACTGGTATATACTAGTACATATACTAGTATATACTAGTATACTAGTATATATACTAGTACTAGTATATACTAGTATATACTAGTATTAGTACTAAGATATACTAGTACTAGTATACTAGTACAAGTATACACTAGTATATACTAGTATATATACTAGTATATACTTGTACTAGTACTAGTATATATACTAGTATATATACTAATATATACTAGTATATATACAGGTATATATACTAGTATATATACTAGTATATACTAGTATCTACAAGTATAAACTAGTATATATACTAGTATACTAGCATATACTAGTATATACTAGTATACTAGCATATACTAGTATACTAGTATATACTAATACTAGTATATACTAGTACTAGTATATACTAGTACTAGTATATACTAGTACAAGTATATACTAGTATACTAGTATATATACTAGTATATATATACTAATATATACTAGTACACTAGTATATATACTAGTATACTAGTACATACTAGTATATACTCGTATATAATAGTATATATACAAGTACTAGTACTAGTATATATACTAGTATATCTACTAGTATGTACTGGTATACTGGTATATACTAGTATACAAGTACATACTAGTATATATATACTAGTATAATATATATATATATTATACTAGTATATACTAGTATATACTAGTATATATACTAGTATATATACTAGTACTATTATATACTAGTACAAGTATATACTAGTACTAGTAGAGACTAGTATATACTGGTATATACTGGTATATATACTTGTTTATACTGGTAGATATACTAGTATATATACTAGTACTAGTATATACTAGTACTATATATATACCAGTATATAAACTAGTATATACTAGTATATATATACTAGTATATATACTATTATATAAATACTAATATATACTAGAATATACAAGTATATACTAGTATACTAGTATATATATACTAGTATATATTAGTCTATATACCAGTATATATATACTAGTATATATACACTAGTATATCAGTATATATATAGTACATATACTAGTATACTAGTATATATACTAGTATACTAGTATATACTAGTACTAGTATATACTAGTATACTAGTAGTACTAGTATATACACTAGTATATATACTAGTATACTAGTATATATACTAGTATATACACTAGTATATACTAATATATACTAGTATATACTAGTACTAGTATATACTAGTATACTAGTATATACTAGTACTAGTACTAGTACTAGAATACAAGTATATACTAGTACTAGTACTAGTATGTACACTAGTATATACTAGTATATATACCAGTATATATACAAGTATATATACTAGTATGTATACAAGTATATACTAATATAAATACTAATATACTAGTATGTATACTAGTACTAGTTTATACTAGTACTAGTATATACTAATATATACTAGTACTAGTATATATAATAGTATATACTAGTACTAATATATACTAGTATACATATACGAGTATATATACTAGTATATATACTAGTATATATACTAGTATGCTATTATATATACCAGTTTATATACTAGTACTAGTACTAGTATATACTAGTATACTGGTATATACTAGTAAAACTAGTATATACCAGTATATACTAGTACTAATATGTACTAGTACTAGTACATATACGAGTATACTAGTATATATACTAGTATACTAGTATACTAGTACTAATATATAGTAGTACTAGAATATATACTAGCATACTAGTATTTACTAATACTAGTACGAGTATATGTACTAGTATATTAGTAGATTTACTAGTATATATACTAGTATATGTACTAGTTTACTAGTATATAAACTACTACTAGTATATACTAGTATATAAACAATTACTATTATATTAGTATATACTAGTATACTAGTATATATACTAGTATACTAGTACATATACTAGTATACTAGTATATGTACTAGTATACTAGTACATATACTAGTATATATATTAATACTAGTACTAGTATATACTAATTCACTGGTATATACTAGTATATACTAGTACTAGTATATACTAGTTTATATTAGTACTAGTGTATAATAGTACTAGTATATACTAGTACTAGTATATACTACTATATATACTAGTATACTAGTATATATATTAGTATACTAGTATTTATACTAATATACTAGTATATACTAGCACATATACTAGTATATATACTAGTATATAAACTGGTATACTAGCACATATACTAGTATATATACTAGTATATAAACTGGTATACTAGTATATATACTAGTATACTAGTTTATATACTAGTATATACTACAATACTAGTACATATACTAGTATATACTAGTGTATATACTAGTATACTAGTATATACTAGTGTATATGCTAGTATACACTAGTACTATTATACACAAGTATATTACTATATACTAGTATACTAGTATATACTAGTACTAGTACTTACCAGTACTATTATACACTAGTACTAATATATACTACTATTTACTAGTACTAGTATATCTTAGTATATACCAGTATATTTGTATATACTAGTACTAGTATTAGTATATATATTAGTATATAAACTAGTATACTAATATATATACTAGTGTATTAGTATATACTACTATATTAGTATATACTAATACTAGTAAATACTAGTACTAGCGAATACTAGTATTCACTAGTACTAATATATACTAGTATACACTAGTACTTGTGTATACTAGTACTAGTTCATATACTAGTACACTAGTACATATACAAGTATATATACTAGTATATATACTAGTATACTAGTATATATACTAGTATTAGTACTAGTATATATTAGTATACGAGTATATATACTAGTATATATATGAGTATACTAGTATATAAACTAGTACTAGTATATACTAGTATATACTAGTATATACTAGTACTAGTACTAGTATATATACTAGTATATATACTAGTATACTAGTACTAGTTCATATACTAGTATACTAGTACATATACAAGTATATATACTAGTATATATACTAGTATACTAATATATATACTAGTATATATACTAGTACTAGTGCTAGTATATACTAGTATACTAGTATATACTAGTATATATTAGTATATACTAGTATATACTAGTATATACTAGTACGTACTAGTATATACTAGTACTAGTATATAGTAGTATATACTAGTATAGACTAGTACTAGTATATACGAGTATGTACTAGTATATATTAGTATACTAGTACTAGTACTAGTACATATACTAGTACATATATTTGTATATACTAGTATATATACTAGTATATACAAGTATATACTAGAATATATTAGTATATACTAGTATACTAGTATATACTACTATATATGTACTAGTATATATATATTAGTATATATTAGTATATACAAGTATATACTAGAATATATTATTATATATACGAGTATATACTAGTATACGAGTATATACTAGTATATACAAGTATACTAGTATATACTACTATTTATATACTAGTATATATACTAGTATATACTAGTATACTAGTATATACTAGTTTATACTCTTATATACTTGTACTAGTATATACTAGTATATATTAGTATACTAGTATATACTAGTACTAGTACTAATACATATACTAGTATATACCACTAGTATATACTAGTATATACCACTAGTATATACTAGTATATACTAGTATATGTACTAGTATACATACTAGTACTAGTATGTATACTAGTACATATACTAGTATATACGAGTATATACCAGTACATATACTTGTATATATACCAGTATATATACGAGTATATATACTAGTATATTATTATATAAACTAGTACTAGTATATATACTAGTATACTAGGATATATACTAGTATATAGACTAGTATACTAGTATATAAACTAGTACTAGTCTATATACTAGTATACTAGGATATATACTAGTATATATGCTAGTATACTAGTATATATACTAGTACTAGCACATATACTAGTATATATGCTAGTATATAAACTGGTATACTAGCACATATACTAGTATATATACTAGTATATAAACTGGTATACTAGTATATGTACTATACTAGTATATATACTAGTATATACTACAATACTAGTATATATGCTAGTATATACTAGTATATATACTAGTATACTAGTATATACTAGTATACTATTATACTATTATACTAGTATATACTAGTGTATATTCTAGTATACACTAGTACTATTATACACTAGTATATTAGTATATACTAGTATACTAGTATATACTAATGTACTAGTATATATACTAGTATACTAGTATATACTAGTATATATATACTAGAATATAAACTACTATATACTAGTATATACTAGTATATATTCTAGTATATTCTAGTATATACTAGTATGTACTAGTAGTATCACTAAAACTAGTATTACTAGTACTACTAGTACTAGTAGTGCTACTAGTACTAATACTAGGACATACTACTCGTACTAGTACTAGTAGTACGTAGTATATACTAGTAGTATGTACTACAAGTAATACTAGTAGTAGTAATACTAGTACTAGGAGGACATCTACTACTACTACGTACTACTTGTTCTAGTACTATTTGTACAAACTAGTACTACTACTACTTGTAGTACATACTACTAGTATATACTACTACTACTAATACCTACTACTACTAGTAGTACTATTAGTATATACTAGTAGTAGTAACTACTACTAGTAGTACTAGTAGTAGTAGTAGTACTAGTAGTAGTAGTAAGAATTCATACAACTAGTACATGCTACTGTAACTACTAGCAGTACTAGTAGTACATACTAGTAGTAGTACTAGTAGTAGTAGTACTAGTAGTACTACTTGTATATACTTCTAGTAGTACTAGTACTAGTACTACTAGTACATATTAGTACAAGTTGTACATACTACTAGTACATACTAGTACTACTACTACTACTACTTGTACATACTGGTATATACTACTTGAATGTTCTACTAGTACACTAGTATATATACTGTTAGTAATGTTAGTACTAGTACTACAAGTACATATTCGTAGTACTACTACTACTACAAGTACTTGTAGTACACACTAGTTGTACATACTAGTACGTAGTACATGTACATACAATTATGTACTACTAGTGTGTAGTACATGTACTACTAATACGTACTTCTAGTAGTAGTAGTAGTAGTAATTATATTAGTAATAGTACATACTAGTAGTACTTGTACTGGTACTACTAGCAGTACTAATACTATGTCGACTAGTAGTAGTATTACAAGTTCGTACTGCAAGTACTAGTACTACTCGTACTAGTACTACTAGTACTAGAACTAGTAACATACTTCTAGTACTACAGACGAGTAGTACTAGTGCTCGTACTTGTACAAGTAGTACTAGTTCTAGTACTATTAGTAATGCATACTAGTAGTACTAGTAGTACATACTAGTAGTATTAATAATGCATACTAGTAGTACATATTAGTAGTACTAGTAGAAATAGTACTACTAGTACTAGTAGTAGTTCTAGTACGACTAGTATGTACTAGTAGTACCACTAGAACTAGTATTACTTGTACTACTTTTACAAACTACTACTAGTACGTACTACTTGTACTAGTACTATTTGTACAAACTAGTACTAATACTACTTATAGTACATACTACTAGTATATACTACTATTACTAGTACATACTACTACTACTAGTACTATTTGTCTTAGTACGTCCTACTGGTACTACTTATTGTACAAGTAGTTTACTAGTATCACTAGTATGCACTACTAATATGTACCACTACTAGTACTAGTACGTACTACTAGTGCTAGTAGTTCTAGTACTACTAGAATGTACAACTAGTATATACTTCTTGAATGTAGTAGGTGTCTGTACTACTAGTATGTACTAGTTGTCTGTACTACTAGTATGTACTACTACTAGTACTAATATTACTACAAGTACTTTTACTTGTACTACTACTAGTTCTAGTACTTCTACTTGTACTACTATTAGGTCTAGTACTACTACGAGTACTACTAGTAAAAGTAGTAGTATCTACTAGTAATACTAGTATGTACACTTAGTAGTAGCACGTACTAGTACTAGTAGCACGTACTAGGGCTAGCAGTACATACTAGTAGCAGTTGTACGTACTAGTACTAGCACCAGTGCTTGTATGTACTACTAGAATGCACTACTAGTAGTACATACTAATAGTAGTGCAAGTGCTAGTTTGTACTAGTAGTACATACTAGTATGTACGACTAGTATAAATAGGTACTACTAGTAGTAGTACTAGTTTGCACTACTAGTACTGGTAAGTACAACTAGTACTAGTACTAGTATGTACTACTAGTAGATACTGGTAGTACATGTATGTACAACTAGAACTCGTAAATACTACTAGTATTAGTACTAATATGTACTACTAGTAGTACGTACTAGTGCATACTACTAGTAGTACATACTAACACTAGTAGTACATACTAGTACTACTCGTACAAGTATGTACTACTAGTAGTACAAGTATGTACTACAAGTTGTACATACTAATACTACATACTAGTACTACATACTAGTACTACTAGTAGTACGTACTAGTACTACTAGTAGTACGTACTAATAGTAGTACGTACTAGTACTACTAGTAGTACGTACTAATAGTAGTACGTACTAGTACTACTAGTAGTACGTACTAATACTACTACTAGTACATACTAGTAGTACTTAGTAGTACTAGTAATACATACTAGTATTTACTACTAGTACAACTAGTCCGACTAGTACGTACTACTAGTTGTGGTACAGTATTAGAACGAGTAGTAGCACGTACTAGTAATACTAGTACTAGTACAAGTACTAGTATTACAAAGTACAAGTACTAGTACGTACTAGTACTAGTACAAGTACTAGTAGTACAAGTACTAGTACTACTAGTATGTACTATGTACTACAAGTAGTAATACATACTAGTCGTACTAGTATTACAAATATATACTCCTTGTACTAGTACTAGTTGTACATATTTGTAGTAAAAGTACTAGTAGTAGTAGTAGTATGTACTACGAATAATAGTAGTAGTAGTACTAGTTGTACATATTTGTAGTAAAAGTACTAGTAGTAGTAGTAGTATGTACTACGAATAATAGTAGTAGTAGTACTAGTATGTACTACTAGTAATACTGAATACTACTATATACTAGTACTAATATATACTAGTATACTAGTATATACTAGTACTAGTACTAGTATATACTAGTACATATACTAGTACTAATAAATATACTAGTATATACTAGTATATATACTAGTACTAGTAAATATACTAGTATATACTAGCACTAGTATACTAGTATATATACTAGTATATATATACTAGTATATATACTAGTATACAAGTATATACTAGTGTACTAGTATATATACTAGTACACTAGTATATACTAGTATACTAGTATAAATACTAGTATATATATATACTAATATATATACTAATATTAATACTAGTATATACTAGTATACTAGTATATACTGGTATACTAGTATATACTAGTATACTAGTATACTAGTATACTAGTATATATACGAGTACATATACTTGTATATATACAAGTATGCCAGTAAATATACGAGTATATATACTAGTATATACTAGTATATATACTAGTATATATATACTAGTATATATATTAGTATATATACTAGTATATACTAGTATATATATACAAGTATATATACTAGTATATATACTAGTAAATACTAGTATTTATACTAGTATATATATACTAGTACATATACTAGTACTTATATTAGTATATATATACTAGTATATATACTAGTATATGTATATACTAGTATATATATACTATTAGTAGTAGGACGTACTAGTACTAGTAGTACATACTAGTAGTAGTGGTATGTACTAGTACTAGTATTAATACTACTAGTACGTACTACTAGTAAGTACTAATACTAATATTTACTATTAAGAGTATGTACTTTTAGTTCTTATAGTACATAATACTAGTAGTACTATCACTTGTACTACTATTAGTGCTACTAGTATTATTAGTAGCACGTACTATTACTGGTACTACTATTAGTACATACTAGTACTGGTACTACTACTACTACTGGTACATTGTAGTAGTACATACTAGTATGTAGTACTACTACTGTTAGTACTAATAGTACACACTAATATGTACTACTAGTAGTTGTACTAGTACAACTAGTAGTACAGACTAGTGTGTACTACTAGTACTAGCAGTAGTAGTAGTACTGTGTACTACTAGTACTATTAGTAGTAGTACTATGTACTACTAGTAGTAGTAGTACAATTTACTACTAGTCTTAGTAGTAGTAGTAGTATGTACTACTAGTACTTGTAGTAGTCGTAGTAGTACATACTAGTAGTACTAATAGTATATAGTAGTAGTACATACAAGTGTGTACTACTAGTACTTCTACTAGTAGTAGTAGGATGTACTACTAGTACAACTAGTAATACTAATATGTACTACTAGTAGTAGTACTGGTGTTAGTAGTTGTACCACTAGTATTAGTAGTAAGACTAAGAGTACTACTAATAGTACTAATGCTAGTATTAGTACTACTACTAGCAGTACATACTAGTTTGTACTACTAATACTAGTAGTAATTGTACTAGTATGTACTATTACTACAAGAATTAGTACAACTAGTAGTACATACTACTATGTACTACTAGTACAAGTAGTAGTTGTACGAGTGTGTACTAGTAGTATTAGTATTAGTACAACTAGTAGTACATACTGCTATGTACTACTAGTACTAATAGTAGTAGTATGTACTACTAGTATTAGTACAACTATTAATAGTACATACTTGTAGTACTAGTTGTACAAGTAATACTTATTAGTATGTACTACTAGTACTATTAATAATAGTAGTAGTTTGTACTCTAATACTAGTACTAAATATAATAATAATAGCAGTACCAATACTAGTAGTAATATTACTAGTAGTAGTAGTACTCGTACTTATATTATTAGTATGTTCTTCAAGTATGTACTCTTAGTACTAGTAGTTGTAGTCCTAATAGTACATATTAGTGATACATACTACTAGTAGTAGTACTATTAATAGTACTACGATAACGTACTACTAGTAGTACATACTACTATGTACTTATAGTTTGTACTACTAGTACTAGTAGTAGTAGTAGTTTGTAATACTAGAACAAGTATAACTACTAGTATGTACTACAAGTTGTATTAATAGTATGTACTACTAGTACTAGTTGTAATAATACTAGTAGTACTAGTACTAGTACTTATACTACTAGTATGTTCTACTAGTATGTACTCTTAGTATTATTAGTTGTAGTTCTAATTGTACTAGTAGTGCTACTAGTACTTGCACTACTCGTACTTGCACTACTCCTACCACTAGAATTAGAAATAGTACTACTACTAATACTACCAGAATGTACTATTAGTAGTTGCACTAGTATGTACTTCTAGTAGTACTAGTACTAGTATGTACTAGTAGTATGTTCTACTTATAATACTAATACTAGTATGTACTACTTGCACAAACTAATATAGTACATACTAGTATGTACTATTAGTAGTGTTAATTCTACTAGTACATACTAGTATAACACTACTAGTACAAGTTGTGCATACTACTAGTACATACTACTACTACTAATACCAGTACATACTAGTCGAACATACTAGTATGTACTACTAGTACGTACTATTAGTAGTATTAGTACTACTATACATACAAGTACTACTAGTATGTAATATTAGTAGCATTAGTACTACTATACATACAAGTACTACTAGTACGTACTGCTAGTTTGTACTATAAGTACTAGTATTAGTAATAGTAGTACGTACTACTAGTACTTGTAGTAGAAGTACTAGTTGTAGTAATACTAGTATTACTAGTTTTACATACTAATAGTATTAGTAGTACATACTAGTACGTACTACTAGTACTAGGAGTTGTAGTACTAGTATGTACTACCAGTAGTAGTATTAGTACTAGTATTACTCGTACGTAGTACTAGTAGTACTCGTACGTAGTACTAGTAGTACATACTAGTATGTACGTGTAGTTTGTACTAGTAGTAGTAGTAGTTGTAGTATGTATTAGTAGTATGTACTAGTAGTATGTACTATTAGTATTAGTAGTAGTGTACTAGTTTGTACTAGTAGTACTAGTACAAATACTACTAGTACTACATACAAATAGTAGTAGTAGTCCATACTAGTAGTACATACTAGTAATACTAGTATTGGTACTACTATTAATAATAGTACTTGTAGTACATACTAGTATATACTACTTGTATTATAGTACTGCTACTACTAGTAGTAATAGTACTTGTAGTACATACTAATATATACTACTAGTACTACTGGTATGTACTACTCGTAAGTACGATTGTATGTACTAGTACTACTAGTACTAGTGCATACTGATACTACTCCTGTTAGTACATACTAGTACATGCTATTAGTACGTACTTCTAGTACTACTATTATTAGTACTAGTAGTGCTAGTACTACTTGTAGTACTAGTACTAGTACTACTAGTTTGTACTACAACTAGTACACACTACTACGAGTACTAGTTGTAGATACTACTAGTACATACTAGGTACATAGTACTAGTACATATTATTATGTACTACTAGTATATACTATTAATACATGTAGTATGTACTAGTAGTATGTACTACTAGTAGTACTAGTATTAGTTGTACTAGTACTAATACATACTAGTAGTACATACTAATAGTACATACTATTAGTACTAGTTGTACATACTATTATGTACTACTAGTATGTACTATTAATAGTACTCGAACTAGTACTACTAGAATTACTATTACTGATACTGGTTCTAGTACTACTAGTACTATTACGTACAACTAGTACTAGTACTAGTACTCGTAGTACTTACTACTAGTAGTACGTACTACCAGTAGTACTAAGTGTACATTACTAGTACTAGTACTACTAGTATATACTATTAGAACTATTAATATGTTCTACTAGTAGTTCTAGTATGTAATAGTACTGGTATGTACTACTACTTGTACTACAAGTACTAGTAGTACTAGTATGTACTAGTAGTAGTAGTACTAGAAATAGTAGTGATAGTATTAGTTCTAGTAGTACTAGTACTAGTAGTACTAGTGCTAGTACATACTAGTAGTACTAATTGTACTAGTACTACTAGTGGTATTAGTAGTTGTGCTAGTACTACTAGTACTATTATTATGTACTGCTAGTAGTACTAGTACTGCTAGTAGTACTAGTACTACTAGTATATACAACTAGTATATACTAGCACTAGTACTACTAGTAGTACATCATTATAGAACAAACTAGTACTACTAGTATGTACTACTAGTACTAGTATGTACAACTAGTACTAGTACCCCTAGAACTAGTATGTATTATGTAGTACTAGTATGTATTAGTATTAGTATGTATTATGTAGTACTAGTAAGTACTATGTAGTACAAGTATGTAATAGTATTTGTACTAAAAAAGTGCATATGTACTTGTACTACATATTTGTATGCAGTACTTATAATACTAGTATAGTAATAATGCCACTATTAGTCTTACTATAATGGAACTACTATTACAAATAGCAGTTGTACTAATAATATTAGCAACACTAGTATTACTAATAGTAGTACTTCTAATGCAATTGTGGTAGTACTATTACTACTAGTAGTAATATTACTATTAATATTACTAGTAATAGTACACGGTAGTACTATTAGTACATACTAGTAATTGTACTAATACAAGTAGTATTACTATTCGTAATAGTATTACTAATAGTAGTACTACTTATAGCAGTAATAATAGTAATAGTAACGCTAATAGTAGTACTACTCATACATATACACACATGTATTAGTACACATATGGTAGTACTATTACTACTAGTAAGTACTAAGTGTACTTGTAGAGTTAGTACTAGTACTGTTAGTCTGTACTACTAGAAGTACATTACTAATACTACTAGTATGTATGTATAGTTTGTACTAGTATATACTACTAGTATGCATTGCTAGTATGTACTACTAGTACTACTAGTAATACTATAAGTATGTACTAGTTTACAAACTAGTACTAGTTCTAGTATTAGTATGTACTAGTAGTAGTGGAAGTATTATGTGCTAGTAGTAGTAGATAATAGTTGTAAGAGTGCTAGTACTACAAGAATTACTAGTACTATTATTACTAGTAGATTATGCACTTGTAGTTTGTACTACTAGTAGCATGTACTACTAGTAGTTGTAGTACTAGTATATATTTGTAGTACTAGTACTACTAGTAGTACATACTAATAGTACTAGTAATGTACTACTAGTACCCCTAGTAGTACGTACTACAAGTACTGGTACTAGTAGTAGTACGTACTACTTGTACTAGTATGTACTAGTAGTACGAGTACTACTAGAAGTACATACTAGTAGTACTATTAGTACATACTACTAGTATGTACAACTAATATTACTACTATATACTACTAGTTTGTGCTAGTAGTATGAACAAGTACTAGTCTTTGTACTAGTTTTTACTAGTAGTACTACTATAATTACTATTAGTACATACTAGTAGTACTACTAGTACGTACTAGTACGTACTACTACTAGTATGTCCTAATAGTACAAGTATGTATTACTAGTGTGTACTACTAGTAGTAGTTTTAGCACCAATACTACTAGTACTATTAGTATTATGTACTACTAGTAGTACTAGTACTAATTCTAGTCTAGTACTAATACTACTAGGATGTACTAGTAGCACATACTAATAGTACTAGTTGTACATGCTACTAGTACTAGTACTAGTACTATTAGTATGTACTACTAGAATTTCTAGTACATACTAGTACTACTAGTTGTACATCCTACTAATAGTATTAGTTGTACAACTACTAGTACCAGTATGCCCTTCTAATAGTATGTACTACTACTAGAATGTACTACTACTAATACTACTACTAGTAGTATTAGTAGTACTAATAGTATGAACTACTAGTACATACTACAAGTACATATTAGTACTAGTAGTAGAACTTGTAGTAGTAGTACATTCTATTAGTACATACTAGTACAAGTAGTACTACTACTACCACTAGTATATACTACTACTACTAGTACTAGTACTAGTATATATACTAGTATATATACTAGTATACTAGAATATACAACTATATATACTAGTATATATACAAGTATATACAAGTATATATACTAGTATATATACTAGTATATATACAAGTATATATACTAGTATATATACAAGTATATACAAGTATATATACTAGTATATATACTAGAATATACTAGTATACTAGTATATATACTAGTATATATACTAGTGTACTAGTATATATACTAGTATATATACTAGTATACTAGTATATGAACTAGTATATATACTAGTACTAGTATAAACTAATATATACTAGTACTAGTATATACAAGTACTAGTAGATATACTAGTATATTAGTAAATATACTAGTATATATACTAGTATATACTAGTATATATACTAGTATTTACTAGTATATATACTAGTATACTAGTATACATATTAGTATATTAGTATATATACTAGTATATAAACTAGTATACTTGTATATCTACTAGAATATATACTAATATACATACTAGTATACTAGTATATCTACTAGTATATATACGAATATATAGACTAGTATACTAGTATACTAGTATATACTAGTATATATACTAGTATACTAGTACTAGTATATATACTGGTATATATACTAGTACTGGTATATATACTAGTACTAGTATATATACTAGTATATATACTAGTATACTAGTACTAGTATATACTAGTATATACAAGTATACTAGTTTACTACTAATATACTTGTATATACAAGTATATATTAGTAGTATATACATACTAGTATATATACTAATACTAGTATACAAGTATATATACTATATACAAGTATATATACTAGTACTAATATTAATATACTAGTATACTAGTATACTAGTATATCTACTAGTATATATACGAATATATAGACTAGTATACTAGTATATACTAGTATATATACTAGTATACTAGTACTAGTATATATACTGGTATATATACTAGTACTGGTATATATACTGGTACTAGTATATATACCAGTATATATACTAGTATACTAGTATACTAGTACTAGTATATACTAGTATATACAAGTATACTAGTTTACTACTAATATACTTGTATATACAAGTATATATTAGTAGTATATACATACTAGTATATATACTAATACTAGTATACTAGTATATATACTATATGCAAGTATATATACTAGTACTAGTATTAATATACTAGTATACTAGTATATACTAGTATATATACAAGTACTAGTATATATACTAGTATATATATACTAGTACTAATATACTAGTATATAGACTAGTATACTAGTATATATACTAGTATACTAGTATACTAGTTTATATACTAGTATATATACAAGTATACTAGTATATATACTAATATATATACTAGTATATACTAATATATTTACTGGTATACTAGTATAGTAGTAAACTAGTATATATACTAGTATACTAGTATATATACTAGTATATATGCTAGTATACTAGTATATATACTAGTAAATACTAGTATACTAGTATATATACTAATATATATACTAGTACAAGTATATACATGTACGAGTATAAACTAGTAGTACTAGCACGACTAGTACGAATTAGTACTAGTAGTGTTACTAATATATACTAATATATACTTGTATATATAATATATATACTGGTATATATATACTAGTACATACTATTATATATATACTATTATATATATACTAGTATATTAGTATATACTAGTATATATACTAATGTACTAGAATATATACCAATATATATACTAGTACACTAGTATATAAACTAGTATATACTAATATACTAGTATATATAAACTAGTATATATTAGTATATATACTAGTATAGATACTAGTCTATATATACAAGTATGTACTAGTATATATACTAGTACACTAGTATATATACTAATATATACTAGTATATATACTAGTATATACTCGAATATATACTAGTATACTAGTATATATACGAGTAGATATACTCGTATATGTACTAGTATACTAGCATATATACTAGTATATACTAGTATATATGATAGTATATAGACTAGTATAGTAGTATATACACTAGTATATATACTAGTATATACTAGTATACTGGTATATACTAGTATATTAGTATATATATTAGTATATATATTTACTAGTACACTAGTATATATACTAGTGTATAATAGTACTAGTATATACTAGTATATATACTAGTATATACTAGTATACTAGTATATAATAGTACTAGTATATATTAGTATATATACTAGTATATACTAGTATACTAGTATATATACTAATATATACTAGTATACTAGTACATATACTGATATATAGACTAGTATATGTACTAGTATACTAGTAAATACTAATATCTATACTAGTATACTAGTATATATACTAGTCTACTTGTTTATATACTAGTGTATATTTTAGTATATACACTAGTATATAAACTAGTTTACTAGTATATATACTAGTACACTAGTATATATGCTAGTATATACTAATTTGCTAGTGTACAATAGTACTAGTATATACTAGTATATATACTAGTATATACTACTATATTAGTATATATACTAGTATTGTAGTATATACTAGTATATACTACAATACTAAAATATATTGTAGTATATACTAATATATATACTAGTATGTAAACTAGTATATACTGGTATATATACTAGTATATAAACTAGTATATACTAGTATATATACTAGTATATACTAGTATATATACTAGTATACTAGTATATATACTAGTATATACTAGTACTAGTACATACTAGTACTTTTATACACTAGTACTAATACAAACTAGTATATACTAGTACTAGTATATACTAGTATATATACTAATATCGTATATATACAGGTATATACAAGTATATATACTAGTATATATATACTTGTATATACACTAGTGTATAGACTAGTATATACTAGTATACTAGTATATATACTAGTATATATAGTAGTACTAGTACTAATTTATATACTAGTATACTAATAACATATACTAGTATATATGATAGTATACTAGTATATATACTAGTATATATATAGTATATATACTAATATACTAGTATATATACTAGTACTAGTATATATACTAGTATTTATCAGTATACTAGTATATACTAGTACTAATACTAGTATATATACTAGTTTATATACTAGTATACAAGAATATATACTAGTATATACTAATACTAGTACATACTAGTACTAGTTTATACTAGTACTAGTGAATACTAGTATTCACTAGTATTAGTATATACTAGTATACACTAGTTCTAGTATATACTAGTACTAGTTTATATACTAGTATACTAGTACATATACTACTATATATACTAGTATACTAGTATATATACCAGTATATATACTTGTACTAGTACTAAGATATACTAGTATATAAGTATATATATACTAGTACTAGTATATAGTAGTACTAGTATATACTAGTCTATTAAAATAAACTAGTACTAGTACTAGTATATATACTAGTATATATACTAGTATATAAGTATATACTAGTGTATATACTAGTATACTGGTATATATACTAGTATATATACTAGTACTACTACTAGTATATACTAGTATACTAGTATATACTAGTATATACTAATATATACTAGTATATACTAGTACTAGTTTTTATACTAGTACACTAGTACATATACTAGTATATATAGTAGTATATACTAGTATACTAGTATATATACTAGTATATATACTAGTACTAGTACTACTATATACTATTATACTGGTGTATACTGGTATATACTAGTATATATACTAGTATATATGCTAGTATATATACTAGTATATACTAGTATATACTAGTATATTTACTAGTATATATACTAATACTAGTACTAGTATATACAAGTGTACTGGTATATACTGGTATATACTAGTATATACCAATATATACCTGTATACTAATATATATTTGTACTAGTACTAGTATATATACTAGTCCTAGTACTACTATACACTAGTATACTAGTATATACTAGTATATATTAATATATACTAGTATAAACTAGTACTAGTATATATACTACTATACTAGTATACGAACTAGTATATATATATACCAGTATTAGTACTGGTATATACCAGTATACTAGTATATACTAAAACTAGTATATACTAGTACTAGTATAAACTAGTCCTAGTAAATATACTAGTATACTAGTATTTATACTAGTATATATACTAGTATACTAGTATATGAACTAGTATATCTACTAGTGCTAGTAATCGTATATTCCAGTATACTAGTACATACTAGTATATACTAGTATATACTAAGACTAGTATATATTAGTATATACTAAGACTAGTATATACTAGTACTAGTATAAACTAGTACTAGTGTATATACTAGTATACTTGTATTTATACTAGTATATATTCTAGTATACTAGGATATGAACTAGTATATATACTAGTACTAGTACTGGTATATACCAGTATCCTAGTATATATTAGTATATACTAGTATAAACTAAGACTAGTGTATACTAGTACTAGTATATACACTAGTATATATACTAGTACAAGTATATACAAGTACAAGTATATACTAGTAGTACTAGCACAACTATTACAAATTATTACTAGTAGTGTTACTAGTATATACTATTATATACATGTTTATATCGTATATATACTAGTATATATATACTAGTATTTACTATTATATATATACTATTTTATACATACTAGTATATTAAAATATACTAGTATATATAATAGTGTGCTAGTATATATATTAGTATATATACTAGTACACTAGTATATATATTAGTATATATTAGTATATACTAGTCAATATATTAGTATATATATACTAGTATATACTAGTATATATACTAGTATATTTACTAGTATATATATACTAGTATATACTGATATATATATACTAGTATATATACTAATATATATATAGTAGTATATACTAGTATATAAACTAGTATATATACACTAGTATATACTAGTATATATATACTAATATATATTCTAGTATATATACTAGTACATTAGTATATATACGAGTATATATACAAGTATATATACTAGTACAAAAGTATATATACTAGCACATACTAGTATATATACTAGTTTATATACTCGAATATATACTAGTATACTAGTATATAAACTAGTACATATACTCATATATATACTAATATACTAGTATATAATAGCACACTAGTATATATACTACTATATACTAGTATATATATTAGTATATAGACTAGTATACTAGGATATACACTAGTATATAAACTAGTATGTACTAGTATACTAGTATATACTAGTATACTATTATATATATTAGTATATATATTTACTAATATACTAGTATATATACTAGTGTATAATAGTACTAGTTTATACTAGTATACTAGTATATAATTGTACTCGTATATACTAGTATATATACTAGTATATACTAGTATACGAGTATATATACTAGTATATATACTAGTATATACTAGTATACTAGTATATATACTAGTATATTAGTATATACTAGTATACTAGTATATACTAATATACAAGTGTATAATAGTACTAGTGTATACTAGTATATACACTAGTATATACTAGTATATACACTAGTATATACTAGTATACTAGTATATATACTAGTATATTCTAGTATATATACTAGTATTGTAGTACATAATAGTATATATACTAGTATATTAGTATATATACTAGTATACCAGTTTATATACTAGTATATGTGCTAGTTTACCAGTTTAAATACTAGTATATATACTAGTATATGCGCTAGTATATACTAGTATAATAGTATAAATACCAGTATACTAATATATATACTAGTATACTAGTATATACTATATATACTAGTATATAATAGTACTAGTGTACACTAGTATATACACTAGTATATACCAGTATACTAGTATATATACTAGTATATACTAGTATATATACTAGTATTCTAGTATATACTAGTATATTCTAGTATATATACTAGTATATACTAGTATATGTGCTAGTATATACTAGTATACTAGTATAAATACTAGTATACTAGTATATATACTAGTATACTAGTATATGTAGTCGTATATACTAGTATTATTATACACTTGTACTAATATAAACTAGTATATACTAGTACTAGTATATATTAGTATATACCAGTATATTAGCATATACTAGTACTAGTATTAATATATATACTAGTATATGTACTAGTATACTAGTATATATACTAGTATACTCGTATATACTAATATACTAGTACTTGTTTATATACTAGTATGTACTAGTACTAGTTTATATACTAGTATACTAGTACATATACTAGTATATATAATAGTATATATACTAGTATACTAGTATATATACTAGTATATATACTCGTACTAGTACTAGTAAATACTAGTATATTAGTATATATTCTAGTACTAATATATACTAGTACTATACTAGTACTAGTATATACTGGTATATACTAGTTATACTAGTATATACCAGTATACTAATATATACTACTACTAGTACTAGTATATATACTAGTATATATATTAGCATACTAGTATATACTAGTATATATACTAGTATATATACCCGTATATATATACTAGTATGTATACTTGCATATATACTAGTATATACTAGTATATACACTAGTATATGTACTAGTATACTAGTATATACTAGTATATACTAATATATACTAGTATATACTAATATATACTAGTATATACTAGTACTAGTATATACTAGTCTATATACTAGTACTAGTATGTATTAGTATATACTAGTACTAGTATAAACTAGTACTAGTATACATACTAGTATATTAGTATTTATATTAGTATATACTAGTATTCGTACTAGTATACTAGTACTAGTACTGGTATATACCAGTATGCTAGTATATACTAGTTTATACTAAGACTAGTGTATATTAGTACTAGTATATGCACTAGTATATACTAGTATATACTAATACTAGTATATACCAGTGTATAAACTAGTTTAAACTAGTATATACTAGTACTAGTATGCTAGTATATATACTAGTATATATACTAGTATATACTAGTATTTATACTGGAACTAGTATATATTAGCATTAGTATATATACTAGTATATATACTAGTATATAGTAGTATATATTAGTACTAGTATATACTAGTATATACTGGTACTAGTACATATACGAGTACTAGTACTAGTATATACTAGTATACTAGTTTTAGTACTACTATTAGTATATACTAGTACTAAGACGTACTTGTATACTAGTATATATACTAATATACTAGTATATATACTGGTATCTATACTGGTATATATACCAGTAGACATACTAGTATCTTAGTATATATACTAGTATACTAGTATATATATATACTAGTATACTTGTATATATATACTAGTGTACATACCAGTTTACTAGTATGTATATTAGCATATATACTAGTATATAAGCTAGTATATATATACTAGTATATACTATATACATACTAGTTTATATACTAGTATATATACTAGTATATAAACTAGTATATTCTAGTACTTGTATATACTAGTATTCTAGTATATATACTAGTATATATACTAGTATATACGCTAGTACTAGTATACTAGTATATACTAGTACTAGTACTAGTATATATGCTACTATATGTACTAGTATACATTAGTATATATACTAGTATATATACTAGTACATATACTAGTACATATACTTGTATATATACTAGTATATATACTTGTATATATACTAGTATATACTAGTATATATAGTAGTATATATACTAGTCCTAGTACTACTATATACTAGTACACTAGTATTTGAATTAGTATATACACTAGTACTAGTACTGGTATATATCAGTATACTAGTATATACTAGTATATACTAAGACTAGTATATACTAGTATAAATACTAGAACTAGTATATACTAGCACTAGTATATATACTAGTATATACTAGTACATATTAGTATATACTAGTACTAGTCTATATACTAGTACTAGTACTAGTATATACTAGTATACTAGTTTTAGTACTAGTATTAGTATATACTAGTACTAGTACGTACTAGTATACTAGTATATTTAATATTACTTGTAAATATACTAGTATACTGGTATATATACTGGTATATATACTAGTATATTTACTAGTAGATATACTAGTATCTTAGTATATATACAAGTCTATATAAACTAGTATACTAGTATATATATACTAGTATACTAGTATATATACTAATATATGAACTAGTATATATGTTAGAATATAAACTAGTATATATACTATTTCATATACTAGTATATATACTAGTATACTAGTATATATACTAGTATATAAACTAGTATACTAGTATATACTAGTATATATACTAGTATATATATACTAGTATATATACTAGTATATATATACTAGTATATATACTAGTATATATATACTAGTATATATACTAGTATATACTAGTATACATACTAGTACTAGTACTAGTATATACTTGTATTCTAGTACTAGTACTAGTACTAGTATATACTAGTGTACTAGTACTAGTATATACTAGAATATATTAGTATATACTAGTATATATACTAGTATACTAGTATATATACTAGTATACTAGTATATATACTAGTGTATATACTAGTACTACTAGTATACTAGTATATATTATTACTAGTATATAGTAGTATATACTAGTACTAGTATATACTAGTATATATACTAGTAATAATATATACACTAGTACTAAGACTAGTATATATAATAGTATATATACTAGTATTAATATATATACTAGTACTTGTAATACCTACTAGTAGTAGTAGTACTACTACTAGTGCAAGTACTACTAGTAGTAGTTGTACTAGTAGTAGTAGTATAGTAGTATCTACTAGTACTAGTCTATACCCGTATATATACTAATATATACTAGTATATATATTAGTATATACTAGTATATACTAGTATAGATACTAGTACTAGTATATATACAAATACAAGTATATATACTACTATATATACTAGTATATTTACTAGTATATACTAGTACTAGTATATATACTGGTATAGACTAGTACTAGTATATACTAGTGCTAGTATATATTTTAGTACATATACTAGTATATACTAGTGTATATACTAGTATATACTAGTATATACTAGTACATATACTAGTATATGTACTAGTACTAGTACTAGTATATACTAGTGTACTAGTATATACTAGTATATACTAGTACTAGTATATACGAGTATAAACTAATATATACTAGTATACTTGTATATACTAGTATATATACTAGTATATATACTAGTACTAGTGTATATACTAGTATATACACTAGTACTAGTATATATACTAGTATATACACTAGTACTAGTATATAGTAGTATATATATAGTAGTATATACTAGTATACTTGTATATACTAGTATATACTCGTATATACTAGTATATATTTTAGTACTAGTATATACTAATATATATACTAATATATACACTAGTACGAGTATATACTAGTATGTACTAGTAGTACTACTTGTATGTTCTACAATATCAGGTATAAATTCCTGCTTTTTATTCAACTCTTTGGGTATGATTTTATAAAGAATTGAAAAAAGAGCTGTTATTACACAATTCATTACTATTACCAAAAACAAATCAAAACCACTCTCGATCAATAAAACTCCAGATGAATATAATTTTTCTGCTATAATAAAAAGAGTAAGTGAGCAACATACTTCCCAACAAAAGGAACCTACAATCTCAGATCTCAAAAAAGAGATTAAAGACATAAAAGCAGAAATAGCACAATTAAAACATAGAATTCAATCACTTGAATTACAACAAATGTCTAAGCAAGAGTCTGATACAGATGAAGTAGAATTTAATGATTTAATAAACCTTGATCCAAATCAGGTTATAGATACTTCTGAATCCTCAGAAGCACCTACAGTTCCCATTCCTTCTGTTAATTTAATAAACAAAATAATAGTACAAAAATGGTTTGTCCAAGTCAAAATGAATTGAATATCGGAAGAAGATTGAGCAGGAGGAGGTAATATGATAACATTGGGATCGTGAGAATAAGATTTTCTACTTGGTATCTTATTTTCATTATTTCTTTTCCTATTGATATTAATATCTTCTTGTGGTTGAAATTTAATTTCCATATTTCCATCTGTATGTTCTAATATTTGGTTGGGAAAATAATGTTGAGGGATTTCTTGTGGTTGGTTGGCATATATACTAGTACTAGTATATACTATTATATAATAGTATACTAGTATTATTATATTAGAGCAAATGGCTCTGATACCATTTTTGCCCAAGAATCTACCCTAAAGTAAATCTTATAATAAATAGGAAAAGATTGCAGTATTATAGTGTATTAGTTGCTGAAGAATAGAAATATAATAAAGGAACACAAATAAAATGACAATTATTGGAAGTACAGAAATGTCAAAGATAATCCAGGAAGTATGAGTATAATCCAAAATTTTAAAAGTAAAGACAAATTTAAATTGCATAACTTACTGGTTACATATACAGAGACTTGCAAATTTCTTCCACTCAGAAGGATAAAAAGAAGGTAAAGAGGATAGATTACAATCACACATATTATACTAAAAAGTCATGGAGGTTACCGACTTTAGTGGTGTACTGACGTCGATGACCTATGATCTAATTACAGAGTGAAAAGAGAAGAAGGTAAGAAGAAGAAGAAAGAAAGTATGAGAGAAAATATGAGAAGAAATATGAGAAGCTTCGGAAGCTTATGTTGTTGCTGCTAGAAGAACTATCTCTGCTGAATGCTATCCTTGATGCTCTGCCTTCTTCACTTGATTACCTGGGTATTTATAGGCAAGGTCTTCTGGGATGAGTGGTTCAGGATGAAGCCTTGCTGGTGAAGGAATTTGCTGATTGGCTGGGAGAAGCTTGTGGCTCTCATTGCTTAATCGTGGTGATGAAGGATTGATGAAGGACGCGTGGCACTTTGCGACAAATAAGAAGATAAGAATATTGTACGTCCGTTGATGATGAAGATTCGATGAGGGACACGTGGTGAACTGTCAGGAGAGAAGGAGGTTGGTGATATGATGGGGAATCTTGCATAGTCGGGATACATGAGATCAACGGTGGTTGTGGCTTGTTTGTGCGACGGCTGATGGGTTGATGTGACTCCAGGTCATTCGTCGAGCAAATTACTATTGGGCCTTCTTGTCTTCTTCTGTTGAGGGGAATCTTTCTTCTTTTGTCGTTTCCTATTAGATGATTTGTCGTCTTCTGTCTTGCTGAGTGATTGCTGAGCGGGGTCCTATCGGTGGATAAAAAAGGAGATAGGGAATATTTTTGTCGGATTTTGGATTTGATGGGCCATGTTGATGGGTGAGAATCTATTTGGCGGGTCACTGCATCGGGCTGAGTTTATTCAGTGGGCCTTTGGCTAAAGTCTTCCAGTAGGGGATTTCTAGACTGGACTGTTTCTTCCGAGGTTGCTGGCCTGGTGGTGTCAGGAGCAAAAACGTGTAATAGTGTTTGCTCTATTTCTTCAATTGTGGCATTGGGATGTGACTGTTTCAGCTTTTTAAGATAGGCTGAAAAGGTAGGGAGACTTACAGTATTATCTGATACTGGTTTGAGGTTTCCAGGTTGAGGAGGTATTCTTTTTAATGGTAGAGTGGCAGGATTGGTGTTAAAGATATCCCACCATTTTACTTTCACGGTCTTACCAAGTTGGGGAATATATGTGTAATCATGAGTATTATTTTCAGAGATAGAATATTCCCATTTGAGAATCCAAGGGATTTGGTAAATGGCCATAAAATAGAGATGGTAGTCATCTAATTCGGTGCAAGTATTATATTCAACAAATTTGGTCTGTAAGGCTTGAAAGGTATCTGGCATTATTTGGGTTGAAGATCCCCATATTAAAAACCAATGGCGGAACCAACTAGGGAATCTTTCTAGGATAGGGAATTTGAATTGGATATACCAGGAGTGTGTATTATTTGGATTTTGGTAAGCAAAGACTTTATGCCATGCTTCAATATATTCACTATATTTATATGATTTGTATTGAAATCCTGGATTGAGCAGCCTTTTTCCCTGGATGGGATTACAGCCCCAATCTTCATATGAAAGTAATTTTTTGATTTGCAATTTAGAATATGCAAATATCTTAGTGTTCTCTTGGTAGAAGTGAACTATGGAAACTGAACCAGTTTCCATGAGTATAGCCTCATACCATTCGCGAGTCTTGATACCATAGGATGAATTCATATGGTTGGACAAGTAAAGGGGGGCTATTTTATATGGGTCTAGTTCAGTATGATTATCTGAGATAATAACTTCTGGTAAGAAGGCGGTATCAGTATAAATTGATTTGGGAGAGTTTGAGGTCTGTTTATTTGGGTATGATGCTGGGGAAAATGCTGGACTTGGAGTGGCAAATGGACTTTGGGGAGGAGATTGTATTATATACTCTGGTACATTTGTAGATCTCAGAGGTGACATTGGAGTTAAGTCAAGAGGAGAATGGTTGGGCATGAGAGGCCCATACCGATTGCTTGGGATGAGATCCATTGGCTGTTTTCCTTTGGAATGAGGATTCATATTTGTATTAGTATTTTTATTTGAAAGAAAGAGTTGCAAACCGTAAGAGGGAAAGCCGTAGGACGAGATGGTTTCATCTTTAGGGTGTGGTATATGGTCCCCCCTGCAAAAATTCACGGGTTAAAAAGTCAGGAAGAGAATTGGAAGAGCCGTGCAGATGTTCAATGGAAAAATCAAAAGCAGATAATATGGCTTGCCAACGGGCAAATATTTGCTTAGATACAAGATTTTGGACATTTTTTGCAGAATATCTTTAGCGGCTTTGCAATCAGTTCGTATTAAGAAATGTTGATTGAGAATGTCAGTTTGAAATTTGCAAACAAAATGAATAATAGCAAGGAGTTCTTTTTTAACAGTAGAATAATTCTTTTGAGTGGGATTCCAAGCTTTAGAAGTAAAACGTATTAATTGTTCTTTAGAAGTATTAATGGATTGTTTTAATATTCCTCCTAGGCCTAGATCAGAAGCATCACATTCAATGATTTTAAATGCTTCCGGATCAACTAAATTTAAACATGGAAGTTCTTTAGCTTTAAGTTTAATCTTTTGTACAGCTAGAGTATGAATATTAGTCCATGGGGGAGGATTCTTCTTTAAGCGATCATATAAAGGTTTAGCGTCTAAAGCTAGATTTTGGTAAAAATCACTTATATAATTAAGACATCCTAAAAAGCGCTGTAATTCAGTTTTATCTAAGATTTTATCAGGAAATTTATCAGCAAAAAGTATTGAGCGATCAATTGGAATGATAGTTCCTTGATAGATATTATGTCCTAGGAATCTTATTTTTGTTTGGAATAAATTTAACTTTGTAGAAGAAACCATTAAACCAGATGTTTTTATTATATAAATAAAAGTATGCAAGTGTTTGAAATGTTGTTCTACTGATTCAGAAAAGACTAAAATATCATCAATATAAACAATCATAAATTTATAATAGGGATTGAATATATCATTCATTATTTTTTGGAATTCAGATGGAGCATTTTTAAGGCCAAAAGGCATAACGTTCCACTCATATTGTCCAAAAGGAACATTGAAGGCTGTTTTGTATTTATCTTTTTCTTCTATTTGTATTTGCCAAAATCCAGATTTTAAATCGAATTTGGAGAAGATTACAGCATGCAATAATCTATCAAGTAAATCCTTTTTATTTGGAATAGGATACCTGATCCATTTTAAAACTTAATTAAGGGGTTTATAATTGATGACTAATCGAGGGACACCTCTTTCTTGTTCAGCATTTTTATTGACATAAAAGGCAGAACAACTCCAGGGAGAAGAACTGGGACGTATTAATTTCTTTTGGAGTAGGTTGTTTATTTCTTTTTGACATGTTTGTAATAATTCGGTATTCATTTGAATTGGTCTAGCTTTTGTTGGTATCCTTGTTTCATTAAAACTAGGCTCATATGGTAATCCTACGATATGTTGTTTTCTATGCCAAAAAGCATCAGGTAATTCATTACATATTTCTTTTTCAATAAAATTTTTGAAGTGTTGTATTTTTTGTATTACTTCAGGAAATTGGAGTTTTTCGCTGGTGAGTTTATGTTTGATTTCCAATTGTAAAGATCCTAAGAAGTTTTCTTTATTTTTTATATTTTGTTTAACAGTATTTATTTCTTTAATTTTTGGTTTATCAAGAAATTCAAATCTAATGGGTGTACCATGTGTATTTGTTTCAAGACCTGTTTGGGAAACTGTAACTGGGTATAATAAAGTAAGAAAAGGGACTCCTAAGATTACAGCTTGGCTGAGCCCTTTGACCATGATGAATGGAGTAGGGAAGCAGTGTCCTTCCGTACATATTTTTGCATTTGAAAGTTTATATTTGATAAATAGTCTACTACCATCAGCTGTATTAAGGATTTGAGTAGTTTTATCAAAATATTTGGTAGGGACTAGTCCCTCATTAAGACAATTTAAATCAGCGCCTGAATCTATTAATGCTAAGGATTGAAATTCAAATTCATCATTTATTACGATAGTTATTAAGACAAACCATTTTTGGGTTATTACCCTATTTATTATATTAACCGAATGCCTATTGGATGATGATTCGCCATAAGTCATTTGTTCTAAATAATCATTGGGATGATATGATTTGAGTAAATGATTGAATTGTACTATGTCTTCTTCAGTATGTACTTCGGAAGTATTATTATGAAGTTCAAGAATTTGAATTCTTGTTTTTAATTGGGATAATTCTATTTTTACAGTATTGACTTCAGCTTTGAGGTCAGCAATAGTGGGTTCCTTTTGGGTGGCTTCATGCTGACTGATTCTTTTCATAATATCAGAAAAATTGTAATTATCGGGAGGTTTAACCAATGGTATATGTTTTGTTTTTGTTTTGGTTAAATTGATAAACTGAGTAATTATTTCTCTTTTTTCATTGGGGTCGGATATTTTCTCTATTAAGTCTAGAATAAGATTATCTTCTTTTGTTAATGTATGAATATCAGATGAAATAGGGCATCTGCATATTTCATTATCATTTTCTATATCCGAGCTATTATCTGACTAATAAAAATCATCATTATGTATTGTTCCTATAAAAGAAGTATCACTACTAGAAGAAGTAGTATCCGAACTTGAACTGTCTGATGAATCGTATAATTGAATAATATCGTAGATTTTATTTCTAATGGATTCATCTAAAGTAATAGAGTCTAATTTTTGTTTAACTTTGCATTGGCTTTTATAATGACCTACTTTCCCACATTTATAACAAACAGGTAATTTTTTCTTATTTTGAAATGATCTAGAAGCAAAGCGTTTTGTAAATTTGTTATATTTTTTCTGCTTAGTTGGAAAAGATTTATATGTTTTATCGGGTTTATCTCGATGTTTTTTCTTTTTATATACTTTATGGATTTTATGTGGTTTGGTTTTATCGATATGACTTTGATCCATATGATAGCCAAATTGTTGGCAAAAATCTCCTAATTCTTTTTTGCCACTTAGATTCTGTTTATCAAGTTGCCTTTTGAGTTTCAAATCTGTGCATAGGGCTAAGCCTTCAGCACAAATTTCTGAAGATAATTCTCCTAAAGTATATTGGGAATAGTTTATAATACCGCTATTTTTATTTTTGAGACGTTCTTTTACTTTTTCAGCAAAGAGGTAAGGTAGTCCTGCTACAAATTTCTCTTTCCAGTGATCAAGATGACTATCTTCGCGTATGAGTAGTCGGGAGAAAAAGACGTCTTTATACCATTTATAATGTGACAATGTTGGACATCGTAAATTAGATAAAAGATCAGCAGTTCTTGCTGCAAGTATTGATGTATTTCCTGTGAAATGAAGAGCAATCGTATATATCAAAGAGTTGACAGCATCACTCTCGGAATATACCATATCTTGGTTATGTTCATTTTTTGCTGTCCATTGCCTAGTATTTGTTAATATTGGTTGTTTTGTTTGTTCATTTAAGTATGAATCCCACCATCCTCTTAGCCATCCAGTGAATCCTGGGTTTCTACTGTATTTAGTTCAAACTCAGGAATTGGGATATTATGTTGTTTAAGAGTATCTCTTAACCAATCAAAAAAGCATTTTCCTTTATTACCTTTTTGTCTCCATTTATTGAATTGAGAATGAAATAATTCCACTAATCTAGGTTTAAATTCCTTAACATACCATTTTCTAATATTATCATTTTCTGGGGATAGAAAATCATTTATAATATCATCCCTTGTGAATGTTTCTTCAAGCTGTAGTACTTGGATAAATTCGGGTTCAGCTTGTTCATATTGTGGTATAATAATATTGTCAGGTGTACGTAGGAATCCGTCTATCTGTGGCTTTGAAGCTGGTGAAGTAGTTAGTATAGGAGGGTTCCGAGTATAAGTTGTAATAGATTTTCGTGGGGGTTCTATATCTCTGAAAGAATGGTTGCTTATGGTTTCTGATGTGGGTGCTTTATCTAGAACTCTATTATTAGTAGTAAATTGGATTTCAATATTTCCATCCGTATATTCTGTAATCCTGTCTGGGATGTTTTGAATAGGATTTTGTGATGATGGTTGGTTGTCATTGTGAATAGCCCAGGTATGGGGTAGGACTATATCTGACCATGATATTGTTTTTGGTATGATTGTATTTGATTTTTCTATATTAGTTTGGAAAAATATTGTTTGTCCCCTATTGTCTATTTGGAGTTAGTTGTATTTCTGAAAATGCCTTTTGCATATTTTGTATTGTATTGGCAATTGATGGCCTTATAGATGGTTCTATGGTTTCATTGGTTTGGAAAAGCGTTTCTTCTTGTAGAGTCATATTATCATGTTCAGGGATTTTTGCTTTTCCCTTATCATTATCTGGGAGAATAGGAGTGGATATTACTATTGTTGGTTTGGGTTCTTTTATTTCTAATTTAGATAATTTAGAAATTAGTTGTCCCATAAGGGTTGTATTGTCTTCTCCAATAAGAAATTTTTCTTTATTCAAATCAGGTATGGTCCCCCCTGCAAAAATTCACGGGTTAAAAAGTCAGGAAGAGAATTGGAAGAGCCGTGCAGATGTTCAATGGAAAAATCAAAAGCAGATAATATGGCTTGCCAACGGGCAAATATTTGCTTAGATACAAGATTTTGGACATCTTTTTGCAGAATATCTTTAGCGGCTTTGCAATCAGTTCGTATTAAGAAATGTTGATTGAGAATGTCAGTTTGAAATTTGCAAACACAATGAATAATAGCAAGGAGTTCTTTTTTAACAGTAGAATAATTCTTTTGAGTGCGATTCCAAGCTTTAGAAGTAAAACGTATTAATTGTTCTTTAGAAGTATTAATGGATTGTTTTAATATTCCTCCTAGGCCTAGATCAGAAGCATCACATTCAATGATTTTAAATGCTTCCGGATCAACTAAATTTAAACATGGAAGTTCTTTAGCTTTAAGTTTAATCTTTTGTACAGCTAGAGTATGAATATTAGTCCATGGGGGAGGATTCTTCTTTAAGCGATCATATAAAGGTTTAGCGTCTAAAGCTAGATTTTGGTAAAAATCACTTATATAATTAAGACATCCTAAAAAGCGTTGTAATTCAGTTTTATCTAAGATTTTATCAGGAAATTTATCAGCAAAAAGTATTGAGCGATCAATTGGAATGATAGTTCCTTGATAGATATTATGTCCTAGGAATCTTATTTTTGTTTGGAATAAATTTAACTTTGTAGAAGAAACCACTAAACCAGATGTTTTTATTATATGAATAAAAGTATGCAAGTGTTTGAAATGTTGTTCTACTGATTCAGAAAAGACTAAAATATCATCAATATAAACAATCATAAATTTATAATAGGGATTGAATATATCATTCATTATTTTTTGGAATTCAGATGGAGCATTTTTAAGGCCAAAAGGCATAACGTTCCACTCATATTGTCCAAAAGGAACATTGAAGGCTGTTTTGTATTTATCTTTTTCTTCTATTTGTATTTGCCAAAATCCAGATTTTAAATCGAATTTGGAGAAGATTACAGCATGCAATAATCTATCAAGTAAATCCTTTTTATTTGGAATAGGATACCTGATCCATTTTAAAACTTAATTAAGGGGTTTATAATTGATGACTAATCGAGGGACACCTCTTTCTTGTTCAGCATTTTTATTGACATAAAAGGCAGAACAACTCCAGGGAGAAGAACTGGGACGTATTAATTTCTTTTGGAGTAGGTTGTTTATTTCTTTTTGACATGTTTGTAATAATTCGGTATTCATTTGAATTGGTCTAACTTTTGTTGGTATCTTTGTTTCATTAAAACTAGGCTCATATGGTAATCCTACGATATGTTGTTTTCTATGCCAAAAAGCATTAGGTAATTCATTACATATTTCTTTTTCAATAAAATTTTTGAGGTGTTGTATTTTTTGTATTACTTCAGGAAATTGGAGTTTTTCGCTGGTGAGTTTATGTTTGATTTCCAATTGTAAAGATCCTAAGAAGTTTTCTTTATTTTTTATATTTTGTTTAACAGTATTTATTTCTTTAATTTTTGGTTTATCAAGAAATTCAAATCTAATGGGTGTACCATGTGTATTTGTTTCAAGACCTGTTTGGGAAACTGTAACTGGGTATAATAAAGTAAGAAAAGGGACTCCTAAGATTACAGCTTGGCTGAGCCCTTTGACCATGATGAATGGAGTAGGGAAGCAATGTCCTTCCGAACATATTTTTGCATTTGAAAGTTTGTATTTGATAAATAGTCTACTACCATCAGCTGTATTAAGGATTTGAGTAGTTTTATCAAAATATTTGGTAGGGACTAGTCCCTCATTAAGACAATTTAAATCAGCGCCTGAATCTATTAATGCTAAGGATTGAAATTCAAATTCATCATTTATTACGATAGTTATTAAGACAAACCATTTTTGGGTTATTACCCTATTTATTATATTAACCGAATGCCTATTGGATGATGATTCGCCATAAGTCATTTGTTCTAAATAATCATTGGGATGATATGATTTGAGTAAATGATTGAATTGTACTATGTCTTCTTCAGTATGTTCTTCGGAAGTATTATTATGAAGTTCAAGAATTTGAATTCTTGTTTTTAATTGGGATAATTCTATTTTTACAGTATTGACTTCAGCTTTGAGGTCAGCAATAGTGGGTTCCTTTTGGGTGGCTTCATGCTGACTGATTCTTTTCATAATATCAGAAAAATTGTAATTATCGGGAGGTTTAACCAATGGTATATGTTTTGTTTTTGTTTTGGTTAAATTGATAAACTGAGTAATTATTTCTCTTTTTTCATTGGGGTCGGATATTTTCTCTATTAAGTCTAGAATAAGATTATCTTCTTTTGTTAATGTATGAATATCAGATGAAATAGGGCATCTGCATATTTCATTATCATTTTCTATATCCGAGCTATTATCTGACCAATAAAAATCATCATTATGTATTGTTCCTATAAAAGAAGTATCACTACTAGAAGAAGTAGTATCCGAACTTGAACTGTCTGATGAATCGTATAATTGAATAATATCGTAGATTTTATTTCTAATGGATTCATCTAAAGTAATAGAGTCTAATTTTTGTTTAACTTTGCATTGGCTTTTATAATGACTTACTTTCCCACATTTATAACAAACAGGTAATTTTTTCTTATTTTGAAATGATCTAGAAGCAAAGCGTTTTGTAAATTTCTTATATTTTTTCTGCTTAGTTGGAAAAGATTTATATGTTTTATCGGGTTTATCTCGATGTTTTTTCTTTTTATATACTTTATGGATTTTATGTGGTTTGGTTTTATCGATATGACTTTGATCCATATGATAGCCAAATTGTTGGCAAAAATCTCCTAATTCTTTTTTGCCACTTAGATTCTGTTTATCAAGTTGCCTTTTGAGT
Organism: Amborella trichopoda; assembly: GCF_054954075.1. Classification (NCBI taxonomy): domain Eukaryota; kingdom Viridiplantae; phylum Streptophyta; class Magnoliopsida; order Amborellales; family Amborellaceae; genus Amborella; species Amborella trichopoda. The sequence continues at coordinate 25,332,179 of NC_142340.1, forward strand.
TTCAAATCTGTGCATAGGGCTAAGCCTTCAGCACAAATTTCTGAAGATAATTCTCCTAAAGTATATTGGGAATAGTTTATAATACCGCTATTTTTATTTTTGAGACGTTCTTTTACTTTTTCAGCAAAGAGGTAAGGTAGTCCTGCTACAAATTTCTCTTTCCAGTGATCAAGATGACTATCTTCGCGTATGAGTAGTCGGGAGAAAAAGACGTCTTTATACCATTTATAATGTGACAATGTTGGACATCGTAAATTAGATAAAAGATCAGCAGTTCTTGCTGCAAGTATTGATGTATTTCCTATGAAATGAAGAGCAATCGTATATATCAAAGAGTTGACAGCATCACTCTCGGAATATACCATATCTTGGTTATGTTCATTTTTTGCTGTCCATTGCCTAGTATTTGTTAATATTTGTTGTTTTGTTTGTTCATTTAAGTATGAATCCCACCATCCTCTTAGCCATCCAGTGAATCCTGAAACTATGGCTTTAGCTATTTCTTGGTCGTGGCTTCCAGCCATTTTACAAGCAGATGCATACATAGTCATATGCTTCATTGTATCTAGGATTCTATGATCAGAGATACCGTCTATATTCCAATCTATAATGGTCCGTCCAGAATATGTAGAAGTATGACTTGTCAAGTCTTCTTCTAATTGTATATCAACGGGAGTTGGTCTTTTATAATATGGACGAGCATTTATTGGTTGCCAATTCTTATTATAATTGATTCGATTAATACTTTCTGGAGTTAGTTGTATTTCTGAAAATGCCTTTTGCATATTTTGTATTGTATTGGCAATTGATGGCCTTATAGATGGTTCTATGGTTTCATTGGTTTGGAAAAGCGTTTCTTCTTGTAGAGTCATATTATCATGTTCAGGGATTTTTGCTTTTCCCTTATCATTATCTGGGAGAATAGGAGTGGATATTACTATTGTTGGTTTGGGTTCTTTTATTTCTAATTTAGATAATTTAGAAATTAGTTGTCCCATAAGGGTTGTATTGTCTTCTCCTATAAGAAATTTTTCTTTATTCAAATCAGGAGGTGGTTTGAAAAATAATTGTTTTTTCTCTTTGTGACTGGGCGGTTGTAATAAATTTTCTATTCTATTAGATTGTTTTCCAAGGGTATGAAGACAAAGATTTGTATAATTATTTTGTTCAATTATATGTGGAAGTAATTCTATACGAGGTATATTAGCATTATTCAGCTTATAAGGTGTGGCTACTGTTTCATAAACAACTATTTGAGTAGATGGTAATCCTTCAGTTTGTTCTGAAGTTTTTGGTACTGTAGTTGTCATACCTTGTATTTTCAGACTTTGTTCTGGAGGGTGTATGGATTTAATAGTTTTTCCCTCTGTTGTATTGAATGTAGTATATTGGGTTTCTACTGTATTTAGTTCAAACTCAGGAATTGGGATATTATGTTGTTTAAGAGTATCTCTTAACCAATCAAAAAAGCATTTTCCTTTATTACCTTTTTGTCTCCATTTATTGAATTGAGAATGAAATAATTCCACTAATCTAGGTTTAAATTCCTTAACATACCATTTTCTAATATTATCATTTTCTGGGGATAGAAAATCATTTATAATATCATCCCTTGTGAATGTTTCTTCAAGCTGTAGTACTTGGATAAATTCGGGTTCAGCTTGTTCATATTGTGGTATAATAATATTGTCAGGTGTACGTAGGAATCCGTCTATCTGTGGCTTTGAAGCTGGTGAAGTAGTTAGTATAGGAGGGTTCCGAGTATAAGTTGTAATAGATTTTCGTGGGGGTTCTATATCTCTGAAAGAATGGTTGCTTATGGTTTCTGATATGGGTGCTTTATCTAGAATTCTATTATTAGTAGTAAATTGGATTTCAATATTTCCATCCGTATATTCTGTAATCCTGTCTGGGATGTTTTGAATAGGATTTTGTGATGATGGTTGGTTGTCATTGTGAATAGCCCAGGTATGGGGTAGGACTATATC